>NW_013952677.1:629259-631194 GCF_001266775.1 Austrofundulus limnaeus | reverse complement strand
GCTGACACACAGAGCTCAGACCTCAGGGGGGTGGGCAGATGCTCAGCCGGGGACAGGAAGGACAGGACAAGGATAATGGCAATCAGACATTGTTACACACTGCTGCAACAGGGCGGGCTCGTCCTAACGCAAGCAAAGCAACGGCATCGTGGTCCAGAGGGTCCAGAGGGTCCAGAAGGTCCAGAGGGTCCAGAGGGTCCAGAGGGTCCAGAGGGTCCAGAGAGTCCAGGTTCAAACAGATTATTATTCTTTGTGCAGTTTCAGTGAGGATCAATGATCTTAACAGTTTTAAAAAGTATCAGTGCTTGAAAATCCAACATCCATCACTTTGTTGTCTAAAGTCTACAGCAGAGGCACACTGGAGAGACGACAAAAATACTCTAATAAACTGTAACAAATARAACACTACAAAAGTAAGTACTGTGTGAAAAACCACTAAAGACATGAAAACAGCAGTTCTACCAACTGAACCAGAACCTGAGCTCACGCACACAGCATCAAGTTATAAGAGAAACATTTAACCCAGAATTAAACCAGTTTCCCATCAGAAGAGGAAAACACAACCTGATGCTGCCAGAATCAAACTGTACCTGAAGAATACAACACTAAGAATTTAAATAAAATAAAACAGACACTTCTACACCTTCAGCAAAACATTAAGTTAGAAGAAGCTAGAAACCATGAACAGAGAAGACATTTAACATTAGCTAAACTAGCTAAAAGCTACTGCTAAAAGCCCAAAAATTATAAGTCATTCTCATACATGGTTCACATGCCGTAAAATCAAGGCCCGCGGGCCAATCGTGGCCCACCACGGCATTTTATATGGCCCACGGGAGTTTTACAGAAGTTTTAATGTCTTAAAATAAGCTAGCATTGAACATAAACTACATTCCCCAAAATGCATTTTGATTATTTTGTAACAGCATCCCACCACTAGGTGGAGCTGCACACGGTTCAAAACTAATCAGTGAAATTTGAAGGGAAAAATTGACATTTCGCTGCTTTTTTGCTGGATACCTAGGTTTACCGGGAAGTGGGAATTTCCCACTTACTGGTCGTAAATATAAATGAGAACTCCCCTCCAGTGGGAATTCCTTGTTGAAAAGAGGGAAAGTTCAGAATTCAAGATGGCAGCTACTCAACACGACTCACTGAGTAAAACTCTTACTTTTAATTTTTCATTTCTGTAGTATTTGTTTCACATAGTACACATAGTACTTTCAAGTTTATATACAAGAGGACGTGTTAAACGCTGTTTCTATGCAGGAAATACCAAGTAGAGCTCAGTGTTTGTTAGTGGAGCTCAGGAATGTGATGTTTTGTGTTTTATTCAAGTTAAACAGGAAATATTAATTACAAATAAACTCTCACTTTATTGTTTAATCCAAACAATGAAATAAAAATGAACATGAAGGTGAATTTTTAATGTTTGCTACATTAATTAATGAGGTTGTATACAGATGTGACGTCTCTGGCCTGAATATTATCACAATAAAGCAGTGAAAACATAAAGCAGGTGCTGTTTAAATGTCAGGTCAGTCTTTGTCATTTAGCGGAGTTTAACCTCTCCCTCCAGGTCGGCCCCCGGAGCAGCGGTGGTCTGTCAGCACAATTATTCAGCTCCGRATGAACAACCTGTGGGGCTCCTGCAGATCCATGGATCCCATGTCGGGTCATTCGATTAATTTTCAATCACCATCCGTTCCAATCCCCTCCACCTGCCCGGCCGAGCCATTAGAGGCTGCGGCTGCAATCTAATTCTGTCGTATCGCACAGGAAGAGCATCAGGAGCTGCTCATGTTGACGGAGCGCTCCATTGATTTTTATGAGCCGCCATCAGAGATCAGGGCTGCGGGCTGCTGGGCAGGCAAACATGATCTCTGGAGGGCGGGCGTGTGAGTCACTGAGTGTTATATGTGAGCGTGCAGGGTC
>NW_013952677.1:627431-627927 GCF_001266775.1 Austrofundulus limnaeus | reverse complement strand
GTTTACACTCATCTACAGGACAGGACTCTGCAGTTTACACTCATCTACAGGCCACAACTCTACAGTTTACACTCATCTACAGGACAGGACTCTGCAGTTTACACTCATCTACAGGCCACAACTCTACAGTTTACACTCATCTACAGGACAGGACTCTGCAGTTTACACTCATCTACAGGCCACAACTCTACAGTTTACACTCATCTACAGGACAGGACTCTGCAGTTTACACTCATCTACAGGCCACAACTCTACAGTTTACACTCATCTACAGGCCACAACTCTACAGTTTACACTCATCTACAGGCCAGCGGTCACTCTTTCAGGGATGAAGATGTTCTCATCCTTGATACAGATGAACGATGGTTTTGTGAAGAAAAACCGTCCATCATTAAACAGAGGTGGAGGCCTTCGTGTCCAGTTGTCCTCCTCCTACAACGCTGTTATTGCAAGTATGACTTCGCCCCCTGTGAGCAAAAGATGTGAATCAGGGCCC
>NW_013952677.1:621494-627121 GCF_001266775.1 Austrofundulus limnaeus | reverse complement strand
GTGGAGGCGGAGCTTATAAGGCTGAGTTCACCTGAAACTCATCAGACTGAAGAAGTCTCTTGGAGGAGAGACGAAACGTTTCACTAAAGTGCTGCAGAACAGGAACCTGCTGAGTTATGCTGAGTCAGGCTTGATTTTTATTAATCTTTTCCTGTTAAATCAATTAAAAAAAGAAGAATCTATCCAGAGGACCTACTGATTTTTTCTTTTTGAAATTGGATTTTAAGATTTACCAGCTGGAAAGAAAAAGCGTTGCTAGCTCACAGGGAAAAGGACATAAAATTAAGCTTTTTTAGCTCAAAGTCTTGATTTTTGTAGCTAAGGCTCGAGAAGGGGCTTCAAGAAATTCTTTGAAATTATATTTAATTTAAAATTTGAATTATTTTTATTATTATTACTGTGTTTTGCTGTTCTGTAGCACTTTGAAGTGTTGTTAATAAAAAGCGTTACCAGAGCAGCACCAGTTTGTAATAAATSAAAAAGTAAAGATAAAATGTTTTCCTGGGAGGCTTTAGGTTTGGTCCACCTGTGGTTTATTCTCTGAACACACCTGAGCGGACTTCCTGATCCGTCAGGACCGTTGGGCTGCACACCTGCAGGCGTCATTACGTTGTTCCTGTCAGTCCTCATTCAAGCTCTGACCTTCAGCTCATCTCTCCTGTTTGCTGAGCTCCAGCTGCGAGGCCCGGGGAGGAGAAAAAATGGGGTTTATCTGCTGAATTTCCACCTCAGGCAATGTTGGTAATTACTTTCCCTGGCCGCCATCATTTCAGAGCAATCCATCATCATCTGGAGCTCTTTGGCTGGGTGGAGGCTCGTGATGGTGACAGCATTGCTAACTGGTTAGTGGTGGCGAGAGCTGCCAAAAACAAACAAAAAAACAAAAACAAGGCAACCGCACCGAGCGCCAGCTGATTGAATTCCTCAGGAGCAAAATTAGGGTTTGACTCGCCGGAGTGCCCGGCTCCGTCTCCTCGTGTAGATCTGAATCGAAGGTGGCAAGACGTAAAGTGCCTGCGAGCCGGGTGGGAAGACGGGCGGTTAAAGWTTTCAGGCAGCGGCAGGAGGAGAAGAAGAAAAATATATCTTTAAAGAGGGAAGAAACAAATATTTGAGAGGAGAGTTCCCGTCACAGCTGCACACAGCCGAGACGTGGAAGAGAAAGTGTAAACAAGCTCGTTCTCTGGGGGTGTTTGGGGGTGTTGTGGGGAGAAAAAGCAAGAGAAGAAAAAAAAACACGAAGAGGTGTAAGAACGGGTGGAGGCAGGAGAAGATAATGGAGAAGAGAAGCAGACTGAAAACATGACTGACTTTTACTGAGAAGCAGAACGAAGCTTCAAATAAAAACCCAAAAAATGACAAATAAAAGTCTGAAGTGAGTGGGTGTCGTGTGAGAGACAGACTGGGGAGGACGCTGAGCCATATGGACCGACTGAAAACACAGTCGAGCTGTAAATCTGATGAGAAAACCTAATGAGGAGTCAGATTTCACAAAACTCAGCCTCTGAAAGTCTAATTTAAASCCGTTTCTCACCAGGCTGGGACTGTCGGAGACGTGACCAGCTCGCTGTGTGACAGTTTGCTCTTTTTCTTTGTTTCCGCTCACAGCTTACAGAARATGTTTATCCTGCACATCATCAAATGACCCAACATTTATAAATTAATCTACTGGAGTTCACTTTAAAAATGAAGGGAATCAGACTTGGGACTAATTTAACTCAAGCACAACTGTATGAGGAGACAAGTGTAATGTAAAATGTTACAAAAGTTGCTACAATATTTTTATTATTTAGCTCACTGTTTTACTAAATGTTATATATCTAAATGGTAAATCCTAAACTCAAATGTGTAAATTGAAAAGTAAAAGTTAAATCTTAAATGTTGTGGTTAAATGTTAAAGTTTACATTTATGTATTTTGGAATGTAACGCAGCCTTAATGCTGCAAACTCTGCTACCACTGCTAACACTGCTAATGCTGCTAACATTGCTAACTATGCTAATACTGCTAACTCTGCTAACCCTGCTAATGCTGCTAACATTGCTAACTCTGCTAACACTGCTAATGCTGCTAACGTTGCAAACTCTGCTAATACTGCTAACTCTGCTAACCCTCTAACGCTGCTAACTCTGCTAACATTGCTAACTCTACTAATGCTGCTAACTCTGCTAACATTGCTAACTCTACTAATGCTGCTAACTCTGCTAACATTGCTAACTCTGTTAATATGCTAAATCTGCTAACCTTCTAACGCTTGTGGCTGCCCGATACGTACCGGAAGCATGACCCGTACTGTCCCAGAAACATTGTTTTTAGCATGTAGCATTTTGTTAAACTGATGACAGAATTCATTGGATTTCAGTTTTTCATCACCTGCAATGTTTCATTGAAAAGGCAACGTTTGCAACAGCTGTGGATTTTTATCCCAGGAAAAAAATGAACATGAGTTATAACATGACTGTCTAGAAAATAGTTTGCAAGTTATTATAAATACACATTGTAAATCTATATTTTATTAATCAAAATGTATACAATATTAAAATTGTTTTCAGAACATAATGTAATACACCTTTATAATTAAATATGGAACTAAATATTTTCATTTTTTCCCCTAAACTGAGCATATTCCAGAAGTCTATCATTTAGCGCAAATGAGCTGACAGTACAGATCGTGCTACCGGGATGGATCGGGCAGCCACAATGCTGCTAACCCTCTAACAACGCTAATGCTGCTAAGTCTTCTAAGGTTGCTAACCTTCAAATACTGCTAATGCTGGTAACCCCTTTAACATTGCTAACACTGCTAATGGCGCTAACACTGCTAATGGTGCTAATGCTGCTAACATTGCTAACCCGCCACTAAACCTCTAACGCGGCTAAACATCTGACCCTGCTAACGCTAACCCTGCACTTAGCCTACCTCCAAAACATCAAACAAATGGAAGCGGAAAATTTTTCATTAGTATTTTACACTCAAAGTTAGCTAAATAATGAAAATGTGTTAGTGGCATTTTTAACATTTTATTGTACGTTTGACGCCCTGTACCTCTGGGCTAGGTTTTTGGTTCCTGGAGATAATTTAGTTTTAACTGAAACTTTCTGACTTCAGAACATTGAAAAAGAAGCAAAAAGTTCTCAGAAATGAATCAGGAAGTTATATTTGACTTCATTTGCCAGGACTCAATGAAACGATCCAGTGAAGGTTTAAGATGTTTTACTGGTGCCTATTAGCACCGCTCAGATCAAGTATTAATCACAGCGTAGTTAAACTGTGAAGTTCCAGTAAAATGTTTAATGAGCCATAAAGATCGTGTGAAAATAGGTTCTAAACGTGTCCCTAACGGAAGAGAGTGTGTCCCACCACTGAAACAAACGTGTTTTTGTGAATGAGTGAACCGACATGTTCCCATCTGACGGAGAACAGAGGCAGCTTTTTATGTTTGTTCGTCTGCTCATCTGACTGCAGTGGAGGTGGTTGATGATGATGATGATGATGATGATGTAACTCTTCGTACTCGGAGGATCAATCATGTCAGATAAATCCGCCTCGTGTTCCTGCCCTTTACTGCTTTGATCCATAGAGCTGCATGAAGTCTGCGGCTGCTTTCAGCTAAAGCAGAACAAGTGTCTGATAATCCTGAGCTGACAGGCTAATCTACTCGTGTTGTCAGGAAACAGACACACAAACGCTTCACCTTCAGAAATGCTAGGTAGAGAAGAGAGGTTGACCTTTTTTTTCTGTTTTACTGCTTCTTTATTTTGACCAATAAGCAGTCTCAACAGCACTGAAGTGCCTCATCAGACTGAAATATGAATTATGAACAAATATTTAAACACYTCGGGGCAACGAGTGCAGGTGATGGAAGATTTATGTCCCAAAGGCTTTCATGAATAAAATCATCCAGCTCAAAAACTGAATGCTTCCAGAGCTGTTATATACAGCAGCAGCAAGGCCACACTGCCTTTATACAACTTCAGATTGTGTTCAAGCACACAACAGGTCACAGCCTGTAATAACTCTGACAGGTCTCTACCAGTCTGTTTATGGGATGGGTGGATGGGTGGATGGATAAATGGGTGGTTGGTTGGTTGGATGGATGGATAGATGTATGTACTGTATGTATGTATGTACTGTATGTATGTATGTATGTATGTATGTATGTATGTATGTATGGATGGATGGATGGATGGAAGACACTACAACACACTCCTGGACCTTCACCATGCTCAAAAACAATAAAGACTTTTATTTTACGGCCTTACTTCTTATGCAWCTTTAACAATGGTTTTGCTACTTTTAGCTACTGTTTTTCCATTTTATAGATCCGTTTTGCTAATGTTACATTGCGTTGACATTGGTTATGTTAGTTATAGCTATGAATTTATGCATTTTAGCTACATTAAAACCAATTTTAACTTTAGCATCTGTTTTGTAACTTTCAGCTAGGCATAGAGTTTTGATAATTTCACTTCTATTTTCTTCCGTCTGTTTAGCTAAACTCAACTTTGACATTTGGATTTTTGTTTTTATTTACTGATCTGTTCATTTAAGCTATTTTAAAACTGATTTTGACTTTAGAATCTGATCTGTAAAATTTGGCTAGGRATACTTTTTWATTTTAGCTTCTATTTTGTTCAGTCTGCATCTGTTCAGCTAACTTTAGCTTTATTATTTCTTATGTTGGTTTTAGCTACTGATTTGTTCATTTTAGCTATGTTATAACTGATTTTAACATTAGCATCTCTTTTACATCTTTTGGCTAGGTATCTAGTTTAGCTCATTTTAGCTACTGATTTGTTCAGTTTACATCTGTTTAACTTATTTTTGATATTTGTTTTTCTTGTTTTAGCTACTGATCTGTTCATTTTAGCTACATAGCACACCCCTGAGTTCGACTCATTTTGCACAGCCCCTCGGATCATGAGTCTGCCATGACTGTTTTTTTCCTGTAATGTTTGTATTTTTCTGCACGGTATCTTAGTTTTATTTTAAATTTGATCTAATTTCATCTTGATAGTCCAGTACAGTAATTATTATGCTTAATTTTATTTTGATCTATGTTTGTTTTTTATTGTTACCATCTTTATCATTGCTACAGCTGATAATGTCACATAGCAATACACTGTTTCTGTGGAATGATGTATCTGCTGCTGCTATTACACCTGAATTTCCCTGCTGTGGGTCAATAAAGGCTGTTTCTATTCTATTCTATTCTATTCTATTCTATTCTATTCTATTCTATTCTAATCTATTCCATTCTGACTGATTTTAAATGCTAATTTTAGCTATTTTTTATAATTTGTTGTGTTTTTAGCTTGTGTTTTGCTGCTTTTAGCTTGTGTTTTGCTCATTTGAGCCTCTGTTCTGTTATTTTTAGCCGTCCTCTGTTGTTCTCTCTCTTTAAATAAYACATGAAGTTGTGTAAAGTCAGTGTGAGTTTCCTGTTTACGTGTAAAATAAAGTTTTGAGAGGACAGTTTAGCTGCTGCCCCCTCCTCTGCCAGCTTCTGTTTACCTCCGTATCCTTCAGTCTTTCTGTGAAATGAACTGCCATACTTAATTCTGCAGCTGATCCCTCTCCTTCTGTCTCTGCAGAGGAAGGAAACAAGAATGAGCGAGGATGAGGGG
>NW_013952677.1:617254-618751 GCF_001266775.1 Austrofundulus limnaeus | reverse complement strand
ATATCTCATATCATATCTCTATCATATCATATCTCTATCATATCATATCTCTATCATATCATATCTCTATCATATCTCTATCCTATCATATCTCTGTCATATCTCTATCATATCATATCTATCATATCTGTCTGTAGTGTAACTGTTTGTTGTTTATAATGTTTATGTGTATAATGTTTCTTTAGATCTTCTCATCGGTTTTTAATGTTTTAAAACAACCCTGTCACTAAACTAAAACAGTTTGTTTACATAAACGAGTCTGGTACAAGGCCAAACATGAAATTTCCTGTTTCCTCCGAATGATGAAAATGTAATTTCTTCAAACTCTGACGCCTCGACAACACTTGAGAGGGAGAGAAAAGGAAAACGGGCCGACTTACTTGAACAGGAGTGGGTTTTAAACCTCTGTCTGTGTTTCATTTTCCCGTGGCTGCAGCTGAAACCTGTGATTTATCAGCTCTGACTCACTCTGAGGCTCAGAGAACGGCTCGGGTCTCGTCTTCAGCTGACACTTCAAACGACGKCGACGCCACGCCGAACAGAAAATTACTGTTGTCGACGACGGCAGATGCAGACCTGGAACTGTTTAATTCATGACACTTTTTAATGTGTCATCTTTTTGTTATTTATTTATTTTCCTGAACAGACTCTGCAGGTGCAGGAAACATGAAGGAGCTGCTAATACGTGTTTTCTAATTAGGCGTGAAAGAAGCGCTTCATGTTGCTGCTTGTTTTTTCATGGAATCGCCTAATGACTGATATTTGAATAAATAATCTGGAAATCAGCACTTTGCTAATTTTACTGGCAGAAATCACTTTTTATACAAGAAAAACCATCATGTTTGATTTGTCTGTCAGCGATAAACGAAGAGGCCACAAACTGCTGCACACATACCCAACATTACAAACTAATGTTTGTGTTTCTATGTTTAACAAACCAACATCCAGGGCAGTAACTTCACATATTTCATGCTGTAATCCACATATAAGTTGTTCTCTTGTTTAAAGGGATCTACGATTAGTTGTAACATTAGACTTTATTTGATAAACACATATATTTAACTGTAAAATAAAGACTGTAAAAATACTGTAGGATGTTTAGTTTTGTACATTTTTAAAAATATATTTTAACACGGACGGAGCAGTTTTATTTACACGCAAAGCATTCTGGGTAAATGATGACGTGGATAGGTCCTCGGTGTGAGCGAGTTATATCCACCCTGAATCTCAGCTTAGCCTGTTAGCTTTAGCGCCAACGCTATATTGCCTTATATGTATTAGCTCAGCGCTAGCGCGACAAACAAGCTAAACTGAGATCCTCCATCCATATTTTCAGTTACAGCTGAGTCATTTTTGTGTTCCCCTCTCTTTCATGTGGATGGAGGACCTCAGTGACGAGAGGAGAATGTGTAGCGCTGAGCTAATACATATACCGTATTTTTCGGACTATAAGCCGCGACTTTTTTCCTGAACTTTGAACCATGCGGCTTATAGACC
>NW_013952677.1:609554-615449 GCF_001266775.1 Austrofundulus limnaeus | reverse complement strand
AGATGGACAACCACACAGACACTGTCCAAGATGGACAACCACACAGACACTGTCCAAGATGGACAACCACACAGACACTGTCCAAGATGGACAACCACACAGACACTGTCCAAGATGGACAACCACAAAGACACTGTCCAAGATGGACAACCACAAAGACACTGTCCAAGATGGACAACCACAAAGATACTGTCCAAGATGGACAACCACAAGACACTGTCCAAGATGGACAACCTCAAAGACACTGTCCAAGATGGACAACCTCAAGGACACTGTCCAAGATGGACAACCACAAGACACTGTCCAAGATGGACAACCTCAAAGACACTGTCCAAGATGGACAACCACAAAGACACTGTCCAAGATGGACAACCTCAAAGACACTGTCCAAGATGGACAACCTCAAAGACACTGTCCAAGATGGACAACCACAAAGACACTGTCCAAGATGGACAACCACAAAGACAATGTCCAAGACATCCAAATGGTGTTTAGAGCGTGATGCTTCACAAACAGCCACTCTGCTCAGATCAGATTTTAAATTTTTGCCTCTCATTCCCCAGTTTGTGCTATTTTAACAATTCATCTGTCAAAACTTTCAGCTCCTCCAGTTCATTCTGGCTACGACTTTTGGTGTTTTAGCTACTTTTCCTTTTTTAGCCATTTCACTTTTTCAGCCACATCTTTCCCCAGTGAAAATGAATGGAGCTGTTTTAATCCTTCAAAATGTTTCTAAATCTTTACACCTTTTGTTCTGGTTCTGCTCTTTTTAACATCCTTGTGCTAATTCTAGCTACCTTTTTTTGCAATTTTTTTCGGCTGTTTCAGCTATTCAGCTGCTTCTTTCTGCTATTTTCTAATTTTCTTTGCTTCTTTCTGCCAATTTGAGCCATTTCTGCGTCTTACTGTTTTCTGCTGTATTCAGCTATTTGCTTCAATTTTAGATAATGTTCAGCTGTTATTAGCTAAAGTTAGCTTTTAAAGCTAAATACACATTTAAACTTACTTCTGCTAAGTTCAGTAAAACTACGCTCCCTTTGCTTCCTTATGCTAAATAACGAATTTCCAGCTACATTTGAGCTGTTTTACTGTAAACTTTGGCTGTTTTCGACATTTTAAAACAAATTATCACTTTTTTGTACTTTTATGATTTTTTTCTGCTAATTTTAAAATTTTCTGGGTGCTGATTTGTATTTCTCTGCAATTTCAGCTATGTTTCTGCAATTCTTATGCTTCTTTCAACTTTTCAGAATGAACTTGCATTAATTAGTTTGCTGTTGGATATTTTCAGCTCCACTTTAGCTGGAAGCATTCACACTCTCTAGTTTATTTTCTTTTGGACGCTGCGGCTGAAAGGCAGGGCGTCCTTGACAGGAAGTGGCACCGGAACACACAGCAGCTACTTCAAGAGCTGCGAGTTGAAAGACGACAGACGCAAACATCCAACACGGTTATTGTTTCCTTCATCACTTTCTTCCCATCGCTCAGGAAGGCAGCTCTGTCCTGCAGGACGACGCATAAACGTCTCAGTCAACAGACGAGGGGACGTCGTGAGGATGGAGGTGGGCGAGGTGTTCCAGTATTTGGAGAATGAAGGTGTCGACGAGACGACAGATAGGCGGGAGTTAGCCGGGGGGCTGCGCTGAGCCCCTTCTCTGTGACAAATTAACCCCAGATGAGATCTCAGAGGCAGAGTTTGAGCTGGGAGAGAGGGACTCCCTGAAGCTGCACCCAGTCCTGCCTCACAGCCTCCACTCAACTACAAACTCTGAAAATCAGTTTCTCACCGCGGAGAGGAGTTGTCTGTTAAATTAACGTATGAGCCTCGTGTTTCATGAAATGCTCAGAGAAAATATCTGAACATGACTGAGTGTCCGAAGATTTTAGTTCAAACGTAACTCTGGTTTAAAATAGTCGTTAGGTTTATTTTAGTTTTCAGTCAGCACAGAGGTTTTTACTCATTTGCTAATAAAAGAAGATTTGTGTCACACTGTGTGCTTTTGTACCATCGCTCAAATTTCTATAAATGAGTTTATGTGGAGTACTCATGAGCAGTCAGTATCTTACCAGCACTGGGACTAATTGGGACTATGTAGGACTATTATAGTTGGTGGGCACTAGTCCCCTGAAGTGCAAATGTGCTACTTTGCGAACCTAAATTTCTCCTTTAGGGGTTTTACTAATTTCTTCAAATGAGCAGATTTGCAAGTTTGATCATCAAAATTGTCTAAAGAAAAAGGAGAGAGCCGTCTAAACCCACTASGTTCTGTAGCAATATATTTAATTATAGTTTTATTATAATTTTCTTGAAAACTGGAGGGGAAGCCAACTCTTGTTAACACAAAGGAGCTCCACTGTGTGGAAACGGCGACCCCTCAGTAGGGTTGGGTGTAATCGTATCATGTGCAATTAATCATCAGAAAAACATTAATCGATTACTTTTTGACACTTGACGATTAATACGATTAATGCCACCAGGCAGACTGACTGGAGATTACTCCGGTCAGTCTGCTCGGTGCTCCTCTCTGCTTCAAATATGACYAACATTAAAAATAAAGTTCTTTAATTTATTTATCTATCAACARAATTTWACATATGATGTARAGCCTGAAATCTGTAATTTTCACACAATTTGGAACAATTTTTTATAAAGCGCAAATCTTTCCCACTAAATTGGTCATGTGAATACGAAATAAGGGTGTCCAGGGGATTAATCGTCACATTAATTGTTATCGACTAAATACCACAATTAATCGTAGTTAATTTTTTTGCCAATATCGCCCAACCCTCCCCCTCAGGTAGTATTGTGTTCACAGAGTTTCATACTGTCACTGACTTTTCTGTGTGACGGTTTTCATTTATCCACAATACTTTGTGTGGCAGGAAGCAACTGGAGCCGAGTGACAAACAAACAATATCCAGTCATCAATATTGTTGTTTATATACTTATATGAGCTTTGGTGGGAATTATAATTTATGTCTCGCTGCATCTTTACCAACTCGCTGTCTCACGTCGTATTGAAACTCACACTAAACACTTTAACTTCACGCTCTTATTTTGAAATGAACYGCTTCCTGTCCTTCYTCCWGTCGGCTACCCAGAATGCATCGCTTCAGTTTTACAATAAACAGTTTAAAATTACTAATATTACTGCATGTTTTCTTACCGAAGCCTTACCATAAACATAAGAAAATGACCAAGAAGCACCAGAAATAGCAATCCATAACTATTCACCATGACTCAAAACTCTGTTTCAACAAATCACCTCCCCAAACTGCAACAACATGTGCCAATCTGTGAATGGTAAACATCAATCCACTAGTTGGCAGTATCTTGCTGCTGACATGTCTTATGGTGTCWTTGCAATGTGTTCTGGTGAAAGGAGACAGATTTGTGCTTTATGATTAGCTTCCGCTAAGGTTTTTTTAAAGCATGTGCACTTTTGAACTTACGGACCTAAATAAATTGACTAGCGCTTTAGAAATTGCGCAACTAAATTTTGAATTAGTGCTGCCCACCACTGACTATTACCAACGTTTGGGGGAGTATCTATGTTACCTTCCTTCAGTTAAAGCTGTTTATTTCAAAAATAAATTTAACTTTGCATTAAAGCCCATCTAAACCCTTTATAAGTGACCGTCTTTTAAAAACCCTCCTACCATTTCTAACACTCCCATTTCAGCACGTCTTCACAGCGATGCTTCACGCAGTTTAAATTTCTTAGAAGCATTTCATTTTGTCGTTAAAAAATAAACATAATACTAGTTTGGGCCAGGCGCTCAGCTGCAGACCGAGCTCCAGGGAGGAGTTTTGTGTAAATAGGCGGAGCTTTGTACCAGCTATCATATAGGTGGAGCCACATGGCTACCACAGGAGATTCATGGATTTATCAAACATGCATGAATGCGTCAAACAAACACACTGTGTATGTTTTTAATGAGGGAATGAAATAAAGCTGAAAAAAAAAGTTAATTTTAGCATTAAGACCCCCCCTTTAAAACTCAAATATTAAAAACAAAAACTTCATTGTAGGTTTTTATATCCCAACACAGTTGCAATGTAAGCCTCCCCTTTTATTTTCATTTTTTTGTGTGTTTTATAGTAAAGAGCAAAGATTTTTACTGAATATTCAGGGCTAACCGCTAACAGCTAATCTAGGGCCTGAAAGATATTTGGTGCTAAAACCTCYTTTTGTGAAAATGTTTTTTTAAAAACACAAGTCAGTGTTTTATTACCTTCAGTTTTATTTTCAGCTAAAACTTTTCATGTTCAAACCTCCAGTAAAAGCCACACATACCAGGAAGTAAAGGGTTAACTGGGAGAATTCAGATTTGATGAAAAAGCGATCCAACCTTAAGCTGACTGAAACCAGCAGGACGGCACAAACAGATTGGCTCTGAAATACTTGAAATGTTCCCGCCGCTCCCTGCAAAGCTCTGAAATCTTCCCCCGATCCATCAACATAAACACACAAAAACAAAAAATAAATAAATCAGACTGAGGTGTTTATTTCAACTTTTCACATTTGCCTGCTTGGAAACACTTAAATACAGAATTTATTTATGTTAAAGATGCAGATAAAATGATAACGAAGCAGAAGTTGTGTGCAACAATGACCTGACTGTGTTAGCAAAAATATCTCATGACCCACTGAACAGATTTTAACAAAATTCAGATTATAATCTCTGGCTGTTCAGCTACAGCTGATAACGTGCTGGAGCTGACCTGTCCAAGATGGCCGCCGCAGCTAATTCATGCTAGCAAACACAGACGACTACAGTTCTGTGGATTTTATGAATAATYAGCTAAAATTTGGTGTGGTAGTAGCTGAGACTCACTTCCATCACATCCTCTGAGCCTTAACAGATTGCACAATGTATTTGTTTTAATTCATGGCAATAAATGTTGATGTCTGTTAGCAAAATATCTCATGAACCAGTGGATGGATTCTAATGACGCTCCCAAGAAGTAACCTCTGTATGAACATCTACGATTGGAGTCAACCTGATCCAAGATGGCCGCCACAGCTAATCCATGCTAGCAAACACATAAATGGCTACAGCTCCGTGGACTTTATGAATAATGAGCTAATATTTGATGTGGTAGTAGCTGAGACTGACTCCTAACAGACGTTCTGAGCATCATTTGTTTACACATCAGAGTTTTAATGAAACACTGAGACTTAGTGGAACTAATTGAACTAAAGTCGCTCAGACTGAGTAGATAACGTCAGCAGCAGATCAGAGTCTTGTTCCCAGGTGGTCCGATCAACCCGCTGCTTCCCCTCCCTGCAGCAGGAGTCAGATTTTTATTCCGCGTGTGTAAATGTGTGTGTGTGAGACCCTTTGTGGTTTAACCTTCAGCAACATTTTTTAATCAGCGTCCAGAAATGAAATRGCCGCCGGCGTAACGATGGAGACCGCCGGTGAAGCCCGTCCCCACCGCTTCGACCACAACATCATCTCTTTAGCTGTTTTAGCTGTGATGCTCCTCCTGGGGATTTCACCACATCTTCTTCTGTTTTTAAAACGAGCTGCGGTTCGTTGCCTCCTCGCCACTCAGCTGTTTGTTTCTTCCTCCTCACGTCTCGACTCTCCGGCCACCTATTAGTCCGTCTTCTTAAACTCTGCTCTGACATTTACCGCCCATGAATATTCATGCCAAGACGTCTTTTTTTATTTGTTTTTTATTTGTTTTGTTTTCATGAGGTGCTCTCAAAGTGATCTGGCTCAAGGCGTCGCTGAGATAAAGACCCTGATATAAATTCATAAACTCCCCACAAGACTCGAACTGTTTGACCAGACGAGTAACGAGGCTAAAGTCAGGAATAAAACGGGGCTAAAGTCAGGAATAAAACGGGGCTAAAGTCAGGAATAAAACGGGGCTAAAGTCAG
>NW_013952677.1:605441-608612 GCF_001266775.1 Austrofundulus limnaeus | reverse complement strand
GGAATAAAACGGGGCTAAAGTCAGGAATAAAACGGGGCTAAAGTCAGGAATAAAACGGGGCTAAAGTCAGGAATAAAACGGGGCTAAAGTCAGGAATAAAACGAGGCTAAAGTCAGGAATAAAACGAGGCTAAAGTCAGGAATAAAAAGGGGCTAAAGTCAGGAATAAAATAAAGAAAACAGCAATAATATTCTAATATCTGTCAGGAGTTTACAGTTCTTATATCTCAAATTTCTTCTTTTCTTGGAGCCAGTGGGACGGAGCAGCCCACCTAGGCTGTCCATACCTCAGGCAGTTTGAGTCTGACCTCTGCAGTAATAGGATTCTGATAGACTCTGGTGTGTGTGGGGGGGGGGGGGGGGGGGGGTCTCATTGGTGAAAAACCAAAACAAGGCAAACAAGAAGAGGCTGATCATCAGGTATAAATTTGGTWTAAAAGAAGCTTTTTATAAACAGAATCTGTCAGAAGATGAGCAGAGGAACAGATTGAACTAATAATGCAAAGTTCAGAGTTATATTTCTGTATTAATATGTGTTTATCTGAAGTTTGACCCGTCAGATCAATGAGTCCTTCAGGATCATCSGTTATTTTACACAAACTTATGGATCGTTAGCGTTTAACCAGGTTACGTCTGTAACCTTTGGTTTTATCGAGCTCCTCTCCTCGGTCCACACAGCTCCTGGTRGGGTCTTATTTCTGCTCAGGAGACAAGCGGTGCTGCAGGAAGTGGTTCCAGGCTAACAAGGGAAGCAAACAGGAACGTTTATTAAGCCTGGCAAAGCTGCCGAATATGTTGAAAAACAAGAAGAGGCCGGGTGTGTGCAGAGCTGCAACGCCTGACTGCACTCCTCCTTCCAGCAGCAGAACTGCCCAATTAAGATTCMTAGCTGAAACAGGAAACTGAACTCCTGCTGCAAACTGAAAATAATAACAATAAAAAGTCCTGCATGTGTTTGATTAGTGTTTTATTGATGAGGAGGTTTTACTTTGTTGATGCTCTCATTAATAATTCATGATAAACGTGGCATTTCAAAGCTAAAAGCAGCTGAGGGTCCGTTCCTCGGCTGACGGTGGTCTGTTTGGTGACGGGCGGTGGGAGGTGTGCCTGGTGTGCTCCTGCATCAATCTGTCCCAGCATCCATCTATTGAACCCTCAGCATTACTAATGCATGCAGGTGGACATGCTACCCGAGCAGGAGTCAATCAGGAGGTCTTTACCTCCCCTGACATGCCAACGCAGCTCGATAGAATCGACGGGCCGGGGCGAGCCGGGCCGGGCCGGGCCGGGCCGAGCRGGTGCTGCTCTCAGCTACAGAGTGGAGGCAGAGAAGAACTGCACGGCTGAGACGACAACGCTGAAAAATGTGGCATTTGATCGTATTGTAAACAATGGTTTTACAGTTTTAACAAAATCACAGCAGAATCAATGTTTTTCCTTTAAAGAAKACTTTAATTTAGTTTTAATTTGTTCTTTATTTCAAATCAACTTTAAGCCAAATGAACTAAATGTTTGTTTTTTTGTTCCTTAATAAAAAGGAAGGAAGTTTAACAGACTTTGTTGGACTTTAAAATAAATTTCAAATGACTGAGATGAACAMTTGTTGAGATATTTTCATGTGAAGAAACAGGAAGTGATGTCAAAGGGGAATATCTGCACGTAAACAGTGTTGTTATGATGACTAATCCAGACTGTAGAGAAGAGTCTGTTTCTTCAGATTATTTTGAGTATATCAGAGATGAAGAGTCAGAGTTTAAATATTGTTTTAATAAGTAAGAGTTCCCCTTTGATGTCACTTCCTGTTTCAAAWGTTCAAAGGAATATGCTGGTTATGGGACAAAACGTGTCAAATCCTTTGTTTTATGRCYAGTTAAATYTYAAGATGTTTTCATTGACTTTTAGTATTTGATTCAAGGTCGGGATTTTCACTTTATTCAGTTTTATTCAATAATTTTATTGTGAATCAGGAGCCGACTCATCCTAAAACGAGCCGTTTCCCTCTCAGCATCTGAAGCAGTTTGTTTCTCTAAAACAGAGGTGGAGAAATGTGATTCAGTTTAAAACAAAAGTCCCTTTTCATTTTCTTCTTTCTCTTTCTGCCGTCTCCTAATGTCACCAAGCAGCGCTGCAGCCCCCCTGTGRTCCTTTATCTCAGCGTCTGGAGCAGATATTTTACCCACCGAGGGCCATAATCTGAGAGCGAGSAGGGACCCGAGGAGCAGGTGTAATTTCAGAAAATGTTGGCGCTTTCCCAGCCAGGAGAGGGATTATATCGCACACTTAGAAGTCTCTTTTTCCACTTAAACCCGGGCCGAAGGTCATTAGTGGCTCAGGTGGTCACTGTTTTGATCATAATAAGACCCCCCGTCCCCCCCGCCGTCGAGCCAATGTTTACACTGAATAAAATAAAAGTGCTGCTAAACCTCCTGCTGCTTAATGACCAGCTTCAGACGAAAAATAATAATTTAAAAAACAGCTTGGAGGAGAAACAGGTCTGTGTGAGGAGGAGGAGGAGGAGGAAGAAAAGACTTGGTTCCATTTTGTGATTTTAATGAATTTATAAAAGATGTCAGTTCAGTTTATTTAAAGCAACYAATCTAAAAAGATGCACGTTTAAATCCAGGTAAATGACACTTTCATCCTGTTTATTACAAACAAATCCAATCTTAGGAACATATCTGATGAATCAACGCAGGGGTCCCTACAGTAGGTGGAGGTGGGCGGAGTTTATCTTATGATCGGTCTGACTGACATGTCTCGGTTCCCGACCKTTAAAAAGTCTTAAAGGGCATTAAAATCATCAATCTAAAAATAAAGCCTTAATTAGCTTCAAAATGTCTTAAATCAGTCAAAGTTTTCCTACTATCGTTCAGAAACTAAGTTAAGAGAAAGTGAACAATTTACGAGTTTGTTAATATTTGAACAAGCTCAGTAAGGTCAGGTAAACTCTAGATGTGTTTCAGTTATTGGTGTGAGAGRCTTAAAATGTAAAATTATAAAAGCTTAACTGTTATTTAGATTTATATTTGTATTTTGTAACCATGTGTGCATGTAATCTATGTATCTGTATATATGTATATGTATACACATGTATATTTAAGGTGTGTGTGTGTGTATGTATAGGGACAGTATACTGAGAGTCACTGAATAGCGTAGACAAGTATAAGCCTTG
>NW_013952677.1:602746-605305 GCF_001266775.1 Austrofundulus limnaeus | reverse complement strand
TCTCTGGACCTCCATGCTTCAGCCTACTCCTTTTTCTTTTTTTGGTAAATTATTGATTTGTATTTGAAAAATAGTGTTTCCTTTTTGGTTTTTTTTTCTTCTAATGTAAATTTACCAAAACAAAATTTAAATCTAAATCTAAAAAAACTAATGCCAACACATTATAAGATTATAATTTGTCTCAACAGTTAAAATAATTGGTAACATTTATTTATTTTTTTAATAACACTGAATGCCTCTTACAGCTCGTTGTTTTATGTTAAAATAAACATTTGGGTCAAAGTGTCACTAACTAGGACTTTTTACCATTTGTGTTTATTGTGAAGTTGAGCTTTAATTTAATGTCAAGTGGCATAAAAGTCTTAAATTTAACTTGCCTTAAGCTGTAGGTACCCTGTATGAAGTATAGGTAATCAGTAAAATTATTGTGAACATGTAAATAGATTTTATTAATTTAAAGTTTGGTGTGACTCATGGAGCTATGACTAATAATATATGTTACAGGCAGGTTACGGCTGTTTTCACAGAGCTGAATTGTTCCACGTCCCTTCATGTGTCCAGTGTTGCTAACAGCTTCCTGTCTCCAGTTAGGAGTAAAACTAAGTTATTCTTTAAATTATTGGTGCTTTCTGGTCATTTTGAGCGAGTTACAGCCCATCCCCCGCAGCTTTCACTCAACTGAATCATCTTCAAAGCCCGTCCAAAACAGACAATTCAACCAATCACATCTTTAACAAAGTCTAGGCGGATGTGGCAGAGTGGTGAGATCAGGGCTGCCCAAACATTTTCCCCGAGGGGGCCAAAATGAAAATCTATCCATGGCTGTGGGCCAAATGCAGTTATATAATACATGAAATGCAAATACTTTTTAAAGTAAAGTCCTTTATTTTTAACCATTAAGCTGAGCAATGGCCCTCTTTTGTTTTAGTCCGTGCACTTGGAGAATGTCTGCCATACGCTCAAGTAGCAAAGGTTCATGGGACATATCATAAATTGATAAAATATGAGGTTTTTTGGCCTTATAAAGTGTGCAAATCTACATGCGGGATTAAATCTGATCCGTTTCTTTTTGTTGTTTCATGTTTAATCCTAATAAATCAAAGATATGTCAGCACCATGAATGAAAACTACCTTCACTACAGCCCTTTTATTTAGTCCTTTGACCAATGGAAATACTGTGTTTTTACCCAGAGGATAACAGGTTACAACCTTGTAACTTTGGCAACTGTTGGTGGGCCAAATCAAATGGCTTGGTGGGCCAAATTTGGCCTGCGGGCCCCACTTTGGGCTCCTCTGGGTTAGAGGAACCATAACCAGTGGGTTGTTGGGTCGTTGTGTCCTTAGGTAAGGCACTGTGGCAGCTGTGGCTACAGTGTAGCTTACCATACAAGTTCAGACCATTTACACAAATCCTCCCACAAAAGTCAAACAGACGATTCAAGTCTTTGACTAACTCCTCCCACACACCAAGCTCCTCCCACACACCAAGCTCCTCCCGCACACCAAGCTCCTCCCACTTAATGGCTGCAGAGACCCCCCCCCCCCCTTTTCAAATCATGGGACAGATTTTATTGAAACTTGTTAAAAAGCTATCATCAAATTTTGGAGTCATGTCTGCTGTCAAACGTTCAACCAGAAGTCAAACCTGCAGGAGAGCAACACAACGGGCTAAAAGAAACTAAGTTTTCTGTTATTATTAGCTTTTAAATACTTCATGTAGTCCTGGTGTCTCTGGTAGGAGAGAAAACTGTCATCTTCAGTGAGTTACATCACCTTAAACAAGAAGCAAACAGCCTGCAGTAACTGTGGTTCTGCTGTCGTGCACCGTCACACAACCACACAACGAGAATCATCCAGAGTCATGTTTCATGACTCAATCATCCCATCATCAGGGAGGCCTGAACCACCCATCACCTGAACCACCGGCTGCCCTCAGATCCGAGTCAAACGTCTCGTTTGGGGAGATTTAGGCCGGCGGCACGTCGTCGATGAGTCAGCGCGGGAGGATTTGTGACCACTCCAGGTGAATTACTCAAACACTGCAATGACGCTGTTAACACTTCTCCGTCTGTTGGAGATGCTGCTTCAGCTGAACGGGATGCGCAGCCATATGGTGTTTTCTCCTCTGATCAGCTCCTCTTCTCATGTCGCCCATGCCAAGATGGCTGGCTCAGTGGGACGCTGACTGACGAGCGCACGCACAAATCATTGTTGCTCACAAAGTGACTGGATGAGTCCAGTGATGTCATCGCTGAGGTCAGGGTCGTGTAGGGGCTGGTGCCGGTAGAGGGGTCAATGACCAGGAGACTGAAGACCTTCTAACTGTGAGCTGACGGGTCAAACCACGAGTCCACCGTGAAGTTAGAACATAAAGGCGGAGTCTCACTGATCCAACTCAAAAATACATAAAAATGGACACATTTTTGGTAGAAACCTTTAAGTCCAAGTGACCAATGAGACAATCTTTAAAAAACTAGATACTACATAGCGGTAGCATGTATGACCCCTGAACACAAACCACCAGTGCACCAGAACTTATCAGAACAGATTTATTATTTT
>NW_013952677.1:597672-602629 GCF_001266775.1 Austrofundulus limnaeus | reverse complement strand
GATGGACAGCCCTTCATCAGAGCTTAAAAAAAATCTGAAGCTTCTATGTTGAATAGTTTTTGAGTTATAAGCATTTTTGTTTGTCCAGACACCCCCTTTTCAGGTGGAGCCCCCTCCTTAAGTATGGGGTCTATCGTAAAACCGTTAGCTGGTGCAGTGAAGGTCAGACTCATCTACARTCCTGCCAAATTTCACATTGATCGCCATGGCCTCATGTTGTGTTCAGGTCCTTCAAAACTGCATCCACATCATTTCTATTCCCACATTCTAACCATCTTGTTAGTTTCTCCCAACATTTATGGTTTAATCTATTGAAGAACATTTCAGAATTAAAATAGAGCAGCTTTTTCCAACATTTTATCATGGTCAGGAGTAAGAACTGGACAAAAAGGGTTAATAAAGCATCAKGATTATAAAACAGATGGCCTTCTTGAAAGCAACACATAAAAAATAAGAGTTTCACCCCGAAACTTTTGCCTAAACGTGTTTTCAGGCTGACGTTTCCCTCTGGTCAAGCTGTTTTTCCAGCACCTTCACACCTGGAAGTGGAGAACAAACACCCTTCAGGTCCACGTCGGAGGTGGAGGCCGCGAGGAAACGACGGGTCAATGAGGGGATTAGTCATGAAATCTTGACGAGAGCAGCCATTACCGGGGCGGCTGCAGCCTCGGCAGARGGGGAGGAGTCACGTTCGAAAGGGCCCCTCCATTAATGAAATGGGTCAAAGCATAAATGTTGAATGTGCTCCGTCTGCGGCGAGGAAGACGATGCTGAGGTCTGAGACACGTCGAGAGGAAGATGTGACCGTGGGCTAATGATGAGAAGGCTTTATGAGGATCAGATGGAGGAAAAACTCACACAGTGAACAGTTTGTACAAAAATACACGACTTATTTTCTAGTAATAATGGATTTTATATGAAGAAAATCCAAAATACTGAAATAATTTTCTGTATCAAGTTCGTGTTGAGGATGAAGACTCGATTTATTTGTGAGGATTTGCTCATATTTGAGGATCTAAATAAGATCTGAGGTCAGTTTTATAAATATTGCAGCTCCAGGTCAGTTTTTCCCTTCGTCAAGTCGTACATTTCCAGCTTCGGTCACTTTGTACCACATATGAAAGAAGCAGGGCTCGTGAGATTTRTTTGCTAACAGACACACAGAACTGGAACTGAAAAGTATTTAAGGTTCATGTTTTGTGTCGTTGGGATGACTCTTAGCTACTACTCAGGGGCGGAGCCAGAGGYGTGGCCAAGCAGGTCACCTAACGGCCACCCCAGGTGCCTCCAAATCATTAACAAGTGGGTGAGGGGACTYCGTTTGGCAATAAAAGATGGTCAGAGCTAAAACGAAGTATCTGTTTTACGACTATTATCTAGTGTAGAGGAAACCCGTCAGCGTGTGAAGAAAAAACATTAAATTAACACAAAATCAACAATTCCACCACATCAAATTTCAGCTCAGTACGTATAAAAAATAGCTGAATTGTAGCCATTTGAATTTAGCTTTGGTGGCCATCTTGGATCCTTTTATGTGATTTTAGTATCGCCATCATCAACCGCCACATTAAATTTCAGCTAAATATCTCTAAAAAGTTCAAATTAGGTCAAATTTCAGCTCAGTATTTCTAAAAAAAAATAGCTGAGGTTCAATTATTTGAAATAAGCTTTGGTGTCCATCTTAGATTTAGTATTTTCATTAAGATTTTGTTAATATTCTTGGTTACTATATGTTTTCAGCTGTTTATTTAATGACCGAATTATAGCGCTTTGTAAAATTAGCATTAGCGGTTAGCTTAAACTGTGACTAGCAATCCTTCTTGGCTACATCATAAATTCAGTTCCATTAGTCTTAATATGGCTGAAATATAGCACTTTGCTAGTCAAAGTTTAAGCTAACCGCTAATGCTAATTTTACAATCATTTTTGGCAAAACCACAACAAATTTTAGTTCTATTGGTCTTAAAACGGCTGCATAATAGTCATTTAAATTTAGCTGTGGTGGCCATTTGAAATTTTCTAATTTTCTGTATTTATATGCTGGAATTCCCACTGAGCAGCAGGTCTGTGTGGGAACCCTCTGCTCCATCCTGTACCCTGAAACTAGTCTTCAAATGATCTTTAACTCTTAAGTGAAAATTCATTCCTCCAACCATAACGTACCCCCACTTTGTACCCGGCAGGTGTCATCTGCACCAGTTGGTACCAAATATCCCTGAATGCACAACAAACCTGCAATAACTCAGTTTCACAGATATGGAGCTAAAGCTTGTGGTCGTAGCTGAAAACCTGCCAAACAGACGGTTCAACATCTTGTGGTATTTTAAGAAATTAGACAACTTTACTTTCCTGTTTTGTCCAAAACGTCCGTATCAATCATCTCTGCGAGATTAGCTTTGCTTACAGCTTTGGTATGAAAGGTGAGTGATACACACTCTGAACACGGGATAAAACTGTGTTTGCTCGTTGTTTTGTTCTAATCGACCAATCAGAACTGATTGCTGGGAGGCTGACAGCCTTTTTATCATTATTTATAACTAAAACGTATTTTTACTATCCATGGAGACAAGACTAAAGATTTGGTTAAACGTTAAGCTTTAATTCCCTGAACTGGTTTGTTTGACAAATTTGCCCCAAAGAAGCCCCCCYGAGAGATTTCCAAAGGCAACTTGTCAAGTTCCCTCAGACAGAAGCAAAGCAAACCTTCTGTTGTCTGTTAGAAATATTTCAGGAGGATTTATGACAGTAAAGTACGATACGTTTAAGCTGGATTGTCTTTGAAACGTGGCAATTCAGCAAACAGAGCCTGAGCAGTCAGAATCCATCCTTCTTTCATCCCGTCATCTGTATGTGAGAGCGCTGCGCAGAGTGGGGAGAGACACACCAGMTTTCATAAAGAGGCAGGAAAAATAAAAACAACAGGAAGTCACGTTTTTCAGACGAATAAATAAGAACAAAACCTGCTGTTGATTCAGATAAATGTTTGTGTTTGTCACTAAAATACCTGATTAACCACAGGAGACATTTTAAGCAAACTTTTAGAAAATAATCTTTGCAGTGCACATCTGTTAAAACTCATTAACAGCCATTCAAGATGGCCGCCACAGCTGCTCAACCTTAAACACTAAAATGTCTACATTACAATCAGTTTCTCTAGCTGCGTTTTCATTGCAAGTGTGCGAAAAACTTTGTCAATATTCTGTTAATGTTGAAAAAAAAAAACAGTTTAGCAACTGGGGTGTTTCCATTAAGTAAGAAATGTTATTAAAATCACGTGAATACGTTTGTTCTCATGATAAGTCATTACAAASATGGCAGCGATGGATGTAAACACATAGCATGTTGCTACCACGACACTAYCGCTCATCATCAGAGGAGACGTCGGCGTCTTTTATCGAGGCTTTCCAGAGACAAGTCCCTACTTGGGAGCGGCTACGTATGCTGTGTTTTTGGGAAATTGTACTACATTTTCTTTTACTACTTCTGTGATTTTACTACTACATCTACTTCTTTGTCGTCTTTTTCGCCAGTAGAAACATCTGGTTGTTGATCACGTGACTCCTAAAAGGCGAAAAAAATGTTTCCATTGCAGTTTTGCGAAATAAACCAATTTAGATACGGCTGAAAACCACCTCATCCTAGCCCAAAACTGTTTTGTCAAAAAAAATTATTTTTTTAATTGACGTGTTTCCATTGAGTAAATTTATTTTCGAAATTCTAATTTGTGCATTTTCATGGTCAATGGAAACACAGCTATTAACAACCTAAACTTTGGCGTGGAAGTAATTGAGACTGATACCCAACACATATACAATGAGCTCACCATTTCCATTCAGCTCTGTTAGCAAAATAGCTCCTGAACCACTGAACAGCTTCGAATGAAACCTTTGACTTTATAAACTAGTCAGCCCAGTATGAGATCAACACAACAATAAATCAATACACAAATGGCTACAACCAATGGAGGGCACAGCTATGTTAAAATGCTAATGCTAAACGGCTAACACAACTGTCACTCAGCCTGTGTCACACATCTTCATCTTCGTCCAGTTGAAGACTGCTTGGACCGACGTAAACCTGTTAGTTTCCTATTGGTTTAATTTGAAGGTGGGCGGGACCATCTGTGGTAAATCAGCCAATCCAAACCAGTTATAGCATTTCTTTTTATATAAATATCATCTAAAGTTAGTCAAAAAACAAATATTATTCAACATATTTTATAGGTAGTTAGTTTTTGTATTTATTTAAATATTGTTAAAATATTATTTTATTTTGACGCTCTTAGATTTAAGTTTAGCTGCTAAAGATGCTACATGCTAACACATGGTGCCTGACACAGCACTGTTTGTAATAGGAGATGGTTTTTATTTAACTTGACCTGAAAATAAGAAGTTTTTACACTTGCAAATTTTGTTAATGGACTTAAAGTTAGTGTAATCTCATTTAGCGGAAGCTAATTGGTTTGTTGACGGTTTCCAAAGTTAGCAAAAAGGCTAATCCACTAAATGAGAAGCTCAGTTATTGGCGGCTTAGCGGAACTGGCTACTGTTTTATTTTTTCTTTTTACAAATGTACACACACTGATGTAAAAATTTACTAAGATAAGAGCTGAGAGTCATCCTCAATGAACACTTAAGGCTCGTTCACACCGAGAGCGTTTTGAGCGGCAGGAGCTGCCAGTTTACATGCAAAGTCTATGGCGAACGCGCCTCAAGGGGTTGTGCGTCGCGTCACGCGCGTTATGAGCGGCGCGCAAGGAAGGCGGAAGGGGCGCAGAGCGTTTTCCGTGCATGCGGTGCTGCAGAAGCCGCCGCCGCCCAAGCCGCCGCCAGAGTTCAAATATCTGAACTTTTCGCCGCTCGACGCGTCTCCCACGAGATCTTTACCTGAAATCGACCGTGTGCAGGTGGGTTTTCTGGCAGGATATATCAGCACCGATGTGGATCAGCTGCTCGGG
>NW_013952677.1:592416-597516 GCF_001266775.1 Austrofundulus limnaeus | reverse complement strand
CACCTCGCTGCTGCCGCTGCTTGTTCTGGTCTGAACACTAGTGCGTTCTGTCTGAACATAGAGCGTCCAGTGAGAGACGTTTTGCGCTTTTTGGCCGCTCAAAACGCGTTTGGTGTGAACGTAGCATTAGAGTTCTAACAGACCCAACGGTTACAAAGCTGGACTAAACTCTGGCAAACTCATAACATTTTCCATTCAACCAAATGTTCTTAACAACAACTTTTAACTGGAAGAGGCTGTTTTTCACGGTTGAAAAAGCAGCTGAACAGAGGAAGAGGCGTGGGATCCTGTATTTATAGAAGTCTTTTGATCCAGTTAATCATTATTAATGTGCTGCTGTTACAACCAGCAACATGTTAAACACTCAGCTGAGGTTTTATTGCTGATTTGGCTCCATGCCCTGATATTCCGCCCCGTGTTTGAAACAATGCTGTTTTTTTTTCGTCCTCGCTCACATGAGCAGCGCTTGAGGAGGTTTTCTGCAGCAGGGAGGATCCAATTAATTGGATAGAGGTGTTGGCTTCTATATTAAAACCACTCGGAGAGGAAAAACGCCCACGACATCTGGCTCCAGATGAGGACACATTTGGGTAAATGACTGAACGCTCAACACGAGTTAACCCTCAGGAAAAATAAATCTTTTTTTAAAATATAGAAGTGAAGATGAGGAGAGGAGTCCAGGACAGATGGAGTAAATAAATCATATTAGGAAGACTTTGATTTTGGGTTCGGTTTTGGTGTTCCTGCTTCTCTTCAGCAGGAGACTGGTTCTGAGAACCTTCAGATCTTCTCTTGTCCAGTCGGCCTTAAATCCAGCGAGCACACCTGGCACAGATCTGATAGTCTTTGTGAAGCGGGGCCCTCTCGGTCCACACGATCAAGGCGAGCAAAAAGTTTCTGCTCCTACTGATAAAAATTTCTTTTGAGCTCGTCGGCTGGCAGACTCACACAGGGAGGGCGTTAACTGGAGCTGGGGTGAGGATCAAAGGTGGGGGGATGGAGGACAGGTTTGGACAYAAGTCAGAGGACACCTGTGATGTTGGAGCTCGTGGATGGGGACAGGAAATGCGACAGTAATGAAGAGAGAGAGACGAGCGTGTGACCACTTACTGTAAAAACACACATCCATGAAATATAAAACCAAAAACAGAACAAACAAGAGCTGAAGGGTACACCTGAGGTTCTACCAGACAAACTAAACCGGATATACTGTAACAGTAGCAGAGACCTGTTCCCTCAGCTATTTTTGGAGGATAAACATTTGTATCAGGTCAACAAAACATGGGCATGGTAACAATATTTTTATACTACATTTATCCATTTTAAATADACTAACCTCACTCCTTTGTAACAACTAAGGCAAAAATGTAATTAATTCAGAAAATCTTTTCAGGACCCCACCTTGATGTTTCGGGACCCCACTTCCCGACCCCAACTTTGGGAAACACTGATTTAAGCTAGGTCTGAACCGTGGCTGCCATCTTGAAAGCCACCATAAGAATGAAAAAGTCAACTTGTTTCAAACAGGAAGATCATTTAGTGGAGCAGAACCTGATCAGATCTGTAAAAATTCTTTATGAAGACAGAAAGATGACAAAACCAGGTTCAGCACCACGGACAGAACCATAGACAGAACTAGGATCAGCACCACGGACAGAACCATAGACAGAACCAGGGTCAACAACCAACTTTACTATTTGTTTCTGAACTAATTGTGTCCTGAGACTTTTGACTCACTGTGTTCAACAGAAACCAGATGAATAAATAATRCTGTCAGTTTGGTTTTTGATTAAAACTCAAGCATTCAGAGTCTTTATGGGGGTTTCAGGTCTGTCTTCATTTAGTCTCAGGCATCTTGAACTGATCTGGTTCACTTCAGAACTCTGTGACTCCTGCACAGGAAACATCCAGAGCTGCAGCTGCTGATGTCCTGCTCTACAAACACACTGGTCCAAATCCACCAACATTTACATCTACAGCGTGCTTCACTGTCAGCGTCTAAAACACAAACTGTTACCTCAGTACCTGTAAAACAACTTGAGTTACAGTTATGTTTGTGTTTAAGGTCAATAAGCTGATGGACTGACTAAAAGCTGTAGACTTTAAATAAAAAAATGGTGATAAATTAAAATTTTCCTCTGTTAAATATGATCAAAGTGTGGTGTTTTTCAGAGCGGCCGGGGCCACGTGAGGCTGCTCAGGTCCTGCTCTGCCATCAGCACAGATTATCACTCACTGACCGTTTATTTCCATCTTTCAGCCTCTTTCCTCCTGGCAAACAAAAGGCTGTTGGATCTTTTTAACTGCAAACTAACATGTGGCGTGGATGTTGACAGATGGTCGCAGTGATTTGGCACCGGCGCGTTTGCTGTCCCACAAACGCAGCACTCCTCCCACACACACTCACAGGGCTGATAAATAAAAAAACAGACAGAAAAACAGTGGGGCAGAAATGCAGAGCGAAGCAGAAAGCAAATAGATGCTTATGGTAGCACACGGAGGGGGGGGGCGTGAGACTAAGGAGGGGAGACAAGTGGAATGACTTATTCAAGGGGGAAGTGGGCAGCAAGAAACATGAAATTAGCACAAATAGATTATCTGTCAACTCCAGGCAGGGCTGAGAGCAAGCCGAGCAGGGAGGAGGAGAAAAAAAATAGATCGACCTCTTGTTTGTTCCTCCCTGAGGGGAGTTCCGATGCAGCCAGCACTCGCCAAATTGCTGATCTTTATTGGGAACAGCTGTATCCAAATCGCACACGCACTAAACTACACACCAATTAGGATGCACCAATAATAGGACCTGCGCTCTATGGGAGTAATAAAGCATCTAATCCCTTACAGATGCTACAGTTTTACATGCAATCGACAAAAAGGTTTCATTTTTTTACCTGAGTTCTGTGAATTAGTTGTAAAAAATATTAATTTTTATTTAGTTTTTCAGTGAAACACAGATGAGTGATCAGGAGAAAGAATTAAAGAGGAAAAACAATTAAAAAACATTAGTTTATTTTCATTTCACTGACGAGTCAATAATATATTTATTATAATGTCATTAATACAATTTACAGAAGTCTAATCATTATCACATAAATATGACAGCTCATCCGCTAACGTTGAAGGATCAGTGGATCTGTGTTCGACTGCTCCACCTAGGCAGCACTGTGGAGCACAGATCCACTGAGAAACGTGCTGTTTCAGTAACCTTTCATTTAAAAACTGGACTATTGAGGTTAAACAAATGTTCAGAATTAATTTCAATAAATTCCAAGTTAAGAAGGGCATGGAGATTTTTTTTGTATCGAAAAAATATCAAACTGTGAGACTAAAGTATTGAACCAAACTTTTAATTTTCTGTATCGTTGCAGCCCTTAAAAAAATAAAAATAAATAAATTATATATAGAGAGCGTTGAATCCTGAGCTAATATTATTAGCTTTGGAGCTAACACCATGTATGTATTTATTAGCATGTGCGCTAACATGAAAGCTAAAAGGCTAAAGCTGAGGTGGACAGAGCTCACTCAGCCTCGCATCAGGACAAATAAATAAAACGAGATAGAAACCCAGTCATTTACCCAGCATGCATTGTGGTGTAAATCATTGTTTTTCAACCCTGGTCCTCGAGGCACCCTGCATGTTTTAGATGTTTCCCTGCTCCAACGCACCTGATTTCAGTTGGTAACTAATTAGCAGGCTTTTGATGAACTGCACCTGAATCAGATGTGTCAATAATATGTTTGTGTGARGTTTTTTAAAATGTATATAAACTAAAACCATCTACAGTATTTTTACAATCTTGTTTTATACAGTAGTTGAAGTAAATGTTTGTCAGATGATGTCCAGCGTTTCGACTTGTCAGGGTTTGATTTAAAATAAAATCTTTTTTATTGAAACTTGATAGAAAACAGAACTAAGCCCGACTGGAGACCACCTCAGTAACACTGAACTAATGAAACAAGGAATGTAAAACCTTCAACAATCTAACTTCTTCCATTCTAACATTTCAATCTGTGGTTTTCATGATTCTGAGTCATAAAGGCAGAATTATTTAAATTCAGATGTAACCGTCTTCATTTCTCCTCCATAAGACTGAAGAACATCCTGACCAGAAGAGAATTATTGAACCGACAGCGGTGGGACTGAATCACTCCTCTAACCTGCAATCATCAAAACTAAACTCCTAAATCTTTTTATTTTCACACAGCAGAGCAGGAACAGGTTCAGGTATTTGATAAAGCAAGACAGAGCCCCCCGAGCCCTGAGCCTGGTGGGAGGGTGGACAGAGAAACAGATCCGTTAGGTGCCTGAATCTCCTCCAGCTTTAATTACATCGTATTGATCTCTGGCAGGAGGGGGTGGTCGTGTGAGGAGGCAGAGACAGTTGGTGAAACTGCAGACTGACTTACTGTAAAGCTTTAAAAAAAAAAAAAAAGATCCGGAGCAATTATTCGAAAGTCTTCCAGCAGATCATTAGAAAGTCGTGTGCTGAACCCTCCGAGGCGGTTCTGGCTCCGCTCGCTCGTTTAGCTCGGCTGATACGATAAAACAGCCGCGGTGTCAAATTCATTTAACTCTCAGGCTAGCATGCGTTGTTTGCATCAATTTCCCAGCTTCATGCCAGCTTTAATTTGAAATTTAAAGCATCGATCTTCTTCTCTTTCCCCCTGCAGGGCCTTGGGTTTGGGCCTCTCTTGTAATCATCTATAAAAGAACGGAGCTGACGAGCCTCTGGCTTRATGACAACTTACAGAAACAAACGAGCACTTCTGCAGGTGAAGGCAGACGACTGAGACGACTCTGATTTAGCTCATTTTTACTAAATGTTATATTTAGATGTTAAAAATATATTTTAATATTAAATACTAAATCAATATTTAAGGTTTAACTTTTACATTTAGATTTAAAGATTTAGAAGTTCACATTTAGGTATTTGGAAATGGAACGCAGCCTTTGCTGTTGGTGCTCGGCTCATGTTATGACATCATCATCCTGAGACAATAGCAACCTCTAGCTCCAATGCAGCTAAAGCTACAAGACATCAAACCTGCAGTTATGGCTGGGGTCTGAGCTGCACTTCAAACTGCTGGACCACAGGAACCACT
>NW_013952677.1:587280-592046 GCF_001266775.1 Austrofundulus limnaeus | reverse complement strand
CTAGCTCCAATGCAGCTAAAGCTACAAGACATCAAACCTGCAGTTATGGCTGGGGTCTGAGCTGCACTTCAAACTGCTGGACCACAGGAACCACTCAAACTGTTTTTATGAACACTTTTTGAATTTAAATATTATCAACAGCAGTGTTAGCAGTGTTAGCACAAGTTAGCATCAGATAACCAGGATGATGTCATCATCCTGCAATACACAACAATGACTGCTGCTGAAGATAATATTTGATTATCTAAATTCAAAATGTGTTCATAAGGAAGCTTTAGCTGCATTGGAGCTAGTGGTTGCTATTGTCTCAGGATGATGATGTCATAATGTGAGCCGAGCACCAACAGCAAAGGCTGTGTTCCATTCCGAAATACCTAAATGTGAACTTCAACACTTAAGGTTTTATTTTTTTACATTTAGATTTAAACATTTAGATTTAATATTTAAATATATTTTTTAACATTTATTAAAAATGAGCTAAATGTAAGAACAGTGAGCTAAATAGCAATAAAATGTTAAAAGTTAACACTTAAAAAGTGAGCCAAATAATGAGTTAGTGAAATTTTTTGAACATTTCGTTTTACACTTGCCCCCCTCAGCCAGAGTTTTAGACTCAGATGTTATGTTGGAGACGATGCAGGAGCTGTTTGTGGGTCAGTTTCACATTCTTCCACCTGATCTTCAGTGATTCTCTGTAAACCCAGCTGAGTTTGCCTCACGTCTGTATTCTGCTCCACGGAGCGGTTCTGAGCCGTGGGTTTATCTCCGCTCAGAACGCGTCTCGTTCCTGATGAACTGCACGTTACCTTTGGTAAACAGCAGGAAACGTTCCTCAGAAGCAGCTCGCCTCAGAGCGGCGGAGCCATCGCTCAGGTCTACGGCCCCGCAGGGACACAGGAGCCGGTCCTGATTAGTCAGACAGAATAAATAATCTGTGTTTTATGGTGGAGGGGCTGGATGGATCAGACTGTAAACTTCCTTATATGACCTTAAAATCAGGAGAGAAGTCAAAAAWTCATTTTCTGACTGAAGCGTTGGTCACTGTGGTCTCTCCTCTCAGGTACCTCCTGCTTGTCTCGCTGCTTTAAAAAGGTGTTTTTATGTTTTTCAGAGTTAGCTTGTGAAGCTAATCTGCTACAAGTCAGAGATTATTGTACAATTTTAAAGCTTGCAAAACAATTACAAATCTGATTTTTGTTTTACAGAAAAGAACAGTAAGAATTATTGCTAGAAACAATTACAACCATCCATCAAATACATTATTTTGCAAACTGAAAAATTTGAAATTTTATGATTTGGTTGATTATAATATTTTACTGTTTATATACAAGGCTCACAGAAACATATTACCTTCTAATAGTCAGGTAAACTTTGTTAAGAAAGACAGTTTTTATGTTAAAGGGATGGAAATATTTAATTGTGAAGCCATATGTGACTCATCACATGGAAATGAGGGTTAAGTCTAAAAGTGTGTGGAGAAATAGGCAAATAAGGTGTTTTAATTAAAATGTTTGAAAAAATTGCATTTTGTCAAAACTATGAATAAATGCCTTATCTATGTATCATTTCAGTGAACACTGAAAAATAGTAAAACAAACATTTGAAGCACTTGTTTGAGAAGTAGCAACAAAAAACTGATTTTGAGGAAAATTTCCTCAAAATATAAATTTTAGGATTAGAAATTTTGGCATTTTCCATGTGAGCTAAAAGTTTTGTTTCCTTTCAGCTGGGAAATCTTAATATTCAAATTTGAGGTTTCATCTTTATAAGGACATCAAAAATTCCTCATTAAAATGACATAAAATTAGGATTCAGACCAAATATTTATGTATTATTGTAACCAACAGGACAAGTTAAGTCATATATATGGATTTACTTATGATATCAGGATGATGCAGGTGTCAAAATGTAGCTTTTAAAGCAGGAATCTGAAAAGGTAATTACGTTTTCTATTGTATATGGTTATTTTGTTTTTTAATGAACTGAATTAATATTTTGAATTGCACTGAATTATTTCTACCTCTTCCACAGAATCCAGTTAAAAAGGCAGAACTGGAGTTAAACCGCGGTGTGATTTCCATGCAGCTCCTGAATGGAGCACTTGTGCTGGCAGTAAAAGCTCACAGGTTTATTTTCACTCGCTCTGGCAGCCCGGCTTCAACACTTCCACCCGTTTCCTGGAGATYTTGTGACGTTCCGCAGCGCAGCCGCGCTCTCATGTGTGAAGAGTAAAACAGCAGTAATTAAATCTTCATTCCTTCACCTCCACAGCAGCTCAGCTTCAAACCCACACCGTGGAGAAACACGTCCACTTGAGTCCACGCCTCAGCGGAGCAGCCTGGTCACACGACCCTCGGTGTTAGCGTTAAAATCAAACACTAATTACGGCGAGCGGTGACCTGACGCGTGAGACGCTACGTCTGATGTTTTCAACAGGCCGCTGAGTGAGTTTGTTGTGCAGAAGCTTCAGCAAACAGGAAGCAGTTCTGTTAATTAAGACACTGACATCTGCTGAACTCAGCTTCATGGACTCACTGCTGAGTTGAGATGAGCTTAACGAGGGGAAATACAGTGGCTGGATGCCCCGCCCTCCTATAAACAAACATCTAACAGGACAAGTCAGAGTGGAGCCGTACATTTTAACAGAGAAAAACGAGTTCAAATAAAATACCTCAACAGAGGATTACTTTAAAATGAATTTCATTGATAGGAAAAGTACTGAAAAGTCATAAAACTGCTTAGAATAATCAGAACAGTAAAAMATATCAAACAAAAGCTAAAAAACTAGTATCGGATCATATCAGCCTTCATCTAAAATCTGATCTGAMGTTCATTCCAGTGGTCTGCTCCAGCACCTGCATCCTGACATGTTTTTACACTGTAAAACAACATTTGCTTTTTATCAGATTTATTGGGGTAATTAATAAGGGTCTTCCATTTTATTTTATTTTTATTTTATTAACTTAGGGCTTGCCATATAAACTGAACAAGAGAGCAGAGGAAGGCATTGGGTTAAAAGTTGCTGTGGTGGCTTAAGCACGGGTTGTCGCAGTTTCATGACAAAAATTACGTCACCCGTGTTCGCAGCGTCGGCTCGGCAGCRTCTTTTGGCACAACCCCCCCCAGCAGAACTTTTTACCCCCCTACCGCGACGACGGCAATGTGTGATTGGTCTGAAGTTCGTGGGCATGTTTGTTTGTGCTGAAACTGAAAGCGCTCGGACTCTCAAAAGTAAAAATAAAAAAAACTCGTGAGGTGAAAATAACCACGTCTTCTGGTTCAAGTGGAACTGCTGCTGCTCAGTGAAGAGAGAAACTCTGAAACAGGCTGGTTGAACAGCAAGAATCTTTATTTTGCAGTCCAGATTACAGCCAAAAACCAAATTATGGCCTTCAATGCCAAATGATTCACCAAGTAAGAAAGATGGAGAATGAAGGCAAAGGATGGGGGCGTACAAGGCTCTTTATAGGCTTCACAGATGTACCATAAATTTCATCACGGTACACCTTCTTCCTAATATGGTAATATGTGCCAAGCTCTGAAGCTGGAATCTAAGAGACATCACATCTGTGCATTCCTGAGAAGAGACCCCCCACTCTTGGACACTACACTCGCTTCTAGAGCAGACTGTTGAAGCAGAGTTTTATAAAGATAGTRAAACCGTGAAAAACTCATGAATGGAGATAAAACAGATGTTGTGCACGGAGGAATCTGACTGATAAAAACTGTGGAGCTTTACCAGGACAGATGTGGATAAATATGTCGGGTGAGTGACCAGTCTGACTTTTTGTTCTGCATTGTCGGCTGTCGCGGGGAGAAAAACTCCATGCAGTGACGAATGCTGCAGCGGGAGGGGAGGGGGGGTGTCCCGAGCTCGGCGCGGGGTGTCTCAGGGACTATGAAAGGTCTGTGCGAAAATGAATGCCAAACAACCACGTGACCGCGCGTCGACCCGTCGGACTCAGAGGGAGTATGTTTCAGGCTTAAGAACCGTCTCCATCACAAACTGAGGCCAAATCAAAAATCCAAYATGGCCGCCACCTAAAAGTTAAAATTTACCGTAACTCTGTCATTTGRAGTCATATTCAGGTGATATTTGGTGTGGTGGCAGCCAAGAGTAAACCCGCAAGACTATGTTGAAAATAATCCTGCACCAAGAGGCAAGATTTTATAGATTTTCCAGGAACTATTCTAGTTGTAGAATATTCTTATGTTTAAGCTAAATTTTATGTAACCCACTGGTTAATAATAAATGGATCAGTTTTCCTCATACCTACTGTTGATTACTATCGTTCACTGTTTGACTTGATCAAGGCTTTTTAAGATTCCACACTAGAAAATAAATAATAAAAGTGTGTAGGGTTCTGTCTGATATCCTATTGGGTCGATATCGGCCAAGACTCAAAGCTGCAACATCGACATCAAATCGAAACTGAAAAACTTGCATCGGGACACCCCCAACTTTTACACACACTAAGAAAAAAAGTGTTGAATTAACTTAACTTGGTTTAGTGGAACCAGTTCACATAACTTTGTTTCAATAAATGCAACATTTCATTTTTAGAGTGCAGAAAAACTCCTTCCATGCTGAGTCATAAAGTATTTAAAAATTTAACATGTAAACTACGGAGGACTGAAAATGACAATTAAAAATAAAAGCAGAAATATATAAAATGGACCAATAAATAAACAAATACACTAAAAATGCACCAATTAAAATAAAAAAGAGAATTTTACCTGTTTTATAATTTAATTGTCCATCATAT
>NW_013952677.1:583323-587270 GCF_001266775.1 Austrofundulus limnaeus | reverse complement strand
GCTGCCGACTGTTACTCTGAACTCTGAGCTGCCGACTGTACCTCTGAGCTGCCGACTGTACCTCTGAGCTGCCGACTGTACCTCTGAGCTGCCGACTGTACCTCTGAGCTGCCGACTGTTACTCTGAGCTGCCGACTGTTACTCTGAGCTGCCGACTGTTACTCTGAGCTGCCGACTGTTACTCTGAGCTGCCGACTGTTACTCTGAGCTGCCGACTGTAACTCTGAGCTGCCGACTGTTACTCTGAGCTGCCGACTGTWKCTCTGAGCTGCCGACTGTWKCTCTGAGCTGCCGACTGTTACTCTGAGCTGCCGACTGTTACTCTGAGCTGCTGACTGTTACTCTGAGCTGCTGTCCCCAGCAGCAGATCTGTAATCAGACAAAGATGTATCCTCATCGATCTGAGGCAAAGCAGCTGAAAATCTGCTGTGTGGAGCAGCTGGCAGTGCCCCCCCCCCACACACACACACACACTCTGGCTGCCGGTCCGGTGGTCTCCCTGAACACACAGGTTAAAACCTTTCATTAGTGTCTCCTCAGCTTCGTGTTTAACGACACAATACTGCTTTTATGAAGATCAATAACCTCAGAGGCCTGAGATCAAACTGCTGAGTACACGGCCTCATAAAGAATCAATCGCAGATTTCTGTGTTACAGCGGGGTGGGGGTGGGGGGGCTGCTACTGAATTAACGGCCTGGCTCACATTAAAACAATTGATAGCAGCCGGCACCATGACAGCAGCATTTGTGWAATTACCAAAGATGTTTCTATTAATCTGATGTGATGAGTGACCAGAATGAGGGGTGGGGGTGGGGGTGGGGGGAGGAGTCAGTGCAGATTACAGAACCACCACTGAGGTCACGACAAATCAGAGCTAACAGAGACGCCTCCAGGCCACGGCGAACACGGCGGCCTAATCCCATTATTAGCATTGTGATGCTAACGCTGAGAGGAGGTGTTCAGAACCTGAAGAATCTGAACTCCTCCTGCGCAGTCCTCGGCTAATTTAATCTGCCAACTGGAGGAATAAAAATAACAGTGGATAATGAATGAGACTAATCTCATTCAGCTGCTCGCTGCAAACCAGCGTTCTGAGCAGAGATGAGGTCACAGGAAACACTTTTGTTTTTGTTTTTGTCAACCGGAGCTTTTTCAAACAACCAGCTCGACGCTAAGCTCTCTGCTGAGGAGCCAAAACAGCTGAACTTTTATCAAACATAGGAATAAATGTACATTTTAAAAGGCAAATGTATGATTTATTTAAAATGGATTCTGTGGGAACTTTAGTAACTATCTTACCAGCTGCAGGTGACTGAAAAACCTCTGTTCTGACGAGCTAACCACTAGTCAGAGTAGGGTTGAGACTAAATTCGTTTTCTGTTGTTTTAAATCAACCTCGATGTTAAAATTATTATAACTTTTGCAGTAAATATAAGATGTTCCAGCAGAAACCCTAACAGGAAGTGCCTCGGGTTCCACAGGAAGTGCCTCGGGTTCCAGAGGAAGTGCTGCAGCTAGTTGTAGTTTTTATGCAAAATGAAATACGTATTTTTGGCAGCAAAAAATACATTTTGCAGGATTTGCTACAAAACGTTTTGAGACTGGCTCATTTTAAAAGTAGAGATAAGACCAGGACCAGAAGAGACCACCCTATAATCCCACCATGTGGACCAGAAGAGACCACCCTATAACCCCACCATGTGGACCAGAAGAGACCACCCTATAATNGAGACAGGAAGTAGCAGGATCCATGAGTGACTGTACGTCTGCACTGCCTCAGTTTAAAAACCGATGAGAACAGCAGTTTATTTCAGTGTACCGTCTCATGATTAAAACGATTTGTCTCTTTACTTTCATGTGTTATTTTTATATTTTCCTGCATGAACGGATCTGCTCGTGGATCCTGCTCCTTCCTGTCTGTTCACCYATAGCTGAGCTGTAAAACTTGAGTTATAAACGTTTACATGATAATTCTCTGAGGCAGCTGTTTCAACCTCTTTAACAAAAAGATGTTTGAAWATAAATTTTTCCAAACGGAAGTTGTTCAACAAGCGATCTACAACAGGTAAGATATTAATTGTTCATAATGTTTCCACAGAAGCCCTGTTAGAAGACGGTTCTTACCTTCCCTGGACTTTGATGTCAGAGATGGCGTAGAAGTATCTGGACAAGCTGCTCTCGTCCACCATGGTGGCGCCGGTGGCGGGCCGGAGCAGCCGGACCCTCAGGTCTGTGATGGTGAAGAAGTCCCTRAGGTTCTTGGTGGTGTCCAGCTGTCCGTACAGCGAGGCCATGTTGTGCAGCCTGGGCCCGGCGAACAGCGCGAAGCGGTCCTTGATCTCGAAGCGGACGGTCTTGTCGTACTTCCACACGTAGCCGCGGGAGTATTCCTCGGTGCAGATGATGTCCAGCAGCGTGTGCTGCGTCAGCTCCTGCACCGTCTTGGGCTCCATGGTGAAGGCGTCCAGGCAGTCCGTGGCGTAGAACTGGTAGGGCTGCCAGCTCCGCCCATAGTCCAGAGACTTCTCCAGGACCATCTGCTCGGGTCGGCCCGACTCGAACGTGAGGACGATGTCGTCGGTCAGCTCGATGGTCTTGTTCCAGGACAGCGTGATGTTGACCAGGAGGGACTTTGGGTACTTCTTCCAGGACGTGGACTGCCAGAAGGTGGTGGGGTTTCGTCCCTCGATGTCAAACATGAGCTCTGGAGGGTGGGCCAGCTCCTCGGTGCTGGCGTCACATTCGTTGTTACACATGTAGGGATTCTCCTGAAGACACACACAGAGGAAAAACGTTCAAAACTTGTCAATAATTCACACATATTTAACCATTTATAGGTTTGATTTTGCATTTTTATCCATTAAAAATCATCTGCTGACAAAAGGTAAAACACAATCATGTTTTTGATCACGTCTAAGTGTTTGTTAGCAAAATATCTCAGGAATCACTGGAAAAAATTCAAATGAAACTCATATGTAGTAATTTCCTGATGCATCTCAGTAATCCAGGCAGAAAAAAATCAAAAAGAAAAAATAAATAGGTCCTCTGGATGGGTTCTTGTTTAGTGAAACGTTTCATCTCTCCTCCAATACGTAGGAATGACTGAAGACAACTTTTGTAGTAACTCAGTTCAAGATGGTCGCCACAAGCAAGKGACTTTAGCAACCAAAAATCTGCCTTTAGCTCTCAGTTTTACAAATACTGAAGTAAAACTCAGCYTGGTAGAGTATTTCTCAGGGATCAGTCTCAGCTACTGAGAACTAACAGATCATGACACCTCTCAGTGTTAGAGATCAAACTGATGCAGGTTCTTTAAGGCCGACGTCAATCATTTTAACATCAGTCTAACCGATTCCTGATAACATGCTGCTGATTTTTTTYGTTTGATTTTTGAAGCCAATTTGGGTTTTTTGCCTCAATTTATATGACACAATGATAACAAATGTTTCACAAGTCTCAAGTTAAACAAAAAATAGAAATATTTATTAACAAAAACATATCAGCAATGGATAGCAACCAGTGTAGGACATTTAAATATTTAACAATAAAAAACAAACAGTTAAGATCGTATTGACTGTATTGGCTGAAGCAGATCCAAACTACCAGTGGTCCGCATAGTTCCCCTAAAGCACTAATAGGGGACCTTCCTTATTAGGGCTTTTGCRAAATTTTAAATTCATTAGAGTWTTAACACTTGCTAAATTTAAAAYAACTAACTGAGGTCTTTAAATGTTACTGATCAATCTGTTAGCAGCTGAGGGTGAAAGCTGTCACTCATTTTGTTCATGTGTGTCATTTATCCACTAAGTGACATGTGGACAATATTCTGCACACAGTAAATATTGTCTCATGACAGTAAATATTGTCTCATGACAGTAAATATTGTCTCATGACAGTAAATATTGTCTCATGACAGTAAATATTGTCTCATGACAGTAAATATTGT
>NW_013952677.1:575622-577025 GCF_001266775.1 Austrofundulus limnaeus | reverse complement strand
GAGACCACCCTATAACCCCACCATGTGGACCAGAAGAGACCACCCTATAATCCCACCATGTGGACCAGAAGAGACCACCCTATAATCCCACCATGTGGACCAGAAGAAACCGCCCTGTGATCCCACCATGTGAACCAGAAGAGACCACCCTATAATCCCACCATGTGGACCAGAAGAGACCACCCTGTGATCCCACCGTGTGGACCAGAAGAGACCACCCTGTGATCCCACCATGTGGACCAGAAGGGACCACCCTATATTCCCACCATGTGGACCAGAAGAGACCACCCTATGATCCCACCATGTGGACCAGAAGAGACCACCCTGTGATCCCATCATGTGGACCAGAAGAGACCACCATGTGATCCCACCATGTGGACCAGAAGTAGTCCACCCTATAATCCCACCATGTGGACCAGAAGTAGTCCACCCTATAATCTCACCATGTGGACCAGAAGAGACCACCCTATAATCCCACCACGTGGACCAGAAGTAGTCCACCACTGACAAAATATTCCACCTTTATTGTGAAAATCCAGTTAGAAATATGTATCTACAGCAGGTAAGACAGTGACTGCTCATTATTTCTAACAGAACCCTGAATCTAAAACAAATCATCAGTTTTAACTTCTGTTAGAGATTTTCTGTCTCAGCTTGGAGCTGGGATCTGGACTGAGTCGATGTGAGGACACATCCTGACATGAAGAGAGGAGCAGACGGGTTTCTGGGGGTCAGGGGGGGTCTGATTTGGGGAGCGGGGGGTCTGTCAGACTCAGCTCAGCCTCTCTGTAGCAGCTGATGGATAAACACAAACTGCAGACCTGTCATCAGGACAGATGAGCTCTGAACCAATCAAYTCCCTCCGTTTGACAGACGTCTGAGACGTGGAAACCAGAACTCTCACTTCACTTCACCTCTGATTTATTTCTTCATCTTTTAAAAATAGATTTTAAAACCGTCTCCAGTAATCATCATCTCATCTTCTGTCTGATCMGATGAAGCAAAAACAACTGGACGTTTGGTGGACTTGATTCTTGAATCTTTCCTGGACACGTCACAGGTCGCCTTTGTTAAATCTTCTCTCATGATCCTCAGCGGATCAAGAGCCGGATCGTATTTGTGATCAGAACCAGGAGGAGCTGAGGCTGAACTTTAGTCAGAGATGATTCGGTTTCATCAGGTGGGTGAAGTTCTCCCTGATCTCCCCTTAAACACAGATTTTTGTTTGTTTTTCTGTTTCTTTTATTCCTCCCTTGGAAAGGTGTGTGTGTGTGTGTGTGTGTGTGTGTGTGTGTGTGTGTGTGTGTGTCGGGGTTGGGGGTTAAAGCTATCCCTGCAGCAGTAATGAGACCTTGTGTTCCACAATAGATTTCTTCACCTCGATCCAGGAGCTCGACTCAGGC
>NW_013952677.1:570498-574265 GCF_001266775.1 Austrofundulus limnaeus | reverse complement strand
TATATATACATACACACACACACTACAAATACGTAATATACAAAAATTCTGTGTGTCTCCTGGGGGCTAAGCCCCCCTTGTCCTTAAAACCTAGTGACGCCCCTGGTGACGTGTATATCCTTCAAAAACAGAAAGTCAAAAAAATCATCTTTATATTTAAGAAACTTAACATAAAACATGATTTTACACATTTTGTCTCATAATTAGCAGATTTTCTTTTGACTTTAGCTCAGCTAAAGTGAAACAGGAAGTGACATTAAAGGGGAACTGTTTAGAAAATGAACTCTGTTTTTTTTTTGTTTAATGAAATATCTGAACTCTTGACTCCTCATCTCAGATAGACTCAAAACTAATTTAAAGAAACATCAGATTCTTCTCTACAGTCTGTTTTAGTCGTCATAGCAATGCTCCGTTTACATGRAGACACTCCCCTTTGACATCACTTCCTGTTACTTTAAACATGAATATCTCAGCAACTGTTCATCTCAGTGGCATTTTTCAACATGTCCTCCATGTTATCACTCAAAATATACATTCATATTTATTACAACAAATTGGTACTGACATCTCGTTTCTTTCTGTTAGCTCATTTCGCTCTTGTTGTATGTTTGCCCAGACAACGGGACTCCGCAATGGACTGACCTCTCTTGTTTGATAAGACACTCTTTGGGTGGGAGTTCTATGATTGGTTGTAAACTGTCACATGGTGTTGACATGATGTATATTATTGGCTGAATTCTGCTGACGCGCCCAGTAGCAAGCATGCAGAAACTTCCTGATTCAGTTCTGTTTGTTTGTTGCTCACAATTAAATCATATTTTGATTATCATATACGCAGACCCTTCTGGTATTATTCCAACATGTTTCTGCTTTTGCGACCACAGTACCATGGGTACTTTAAAATACACTAAATCAAAGTATATTTTTCTCAATTTATTTTTTCTATTTACACTTGTGCATAAAATAGAGGTATTGGAAAAATATGAGGCTACATAAATATTCAGTTCAAATTTGGTAACAGTAGAGTAAAAAAAAATAAATCTATATTTTAGACATAAATAAGCCAGCATGTCCATTTATATGTCCACAAATGTCCAGAGTCCAACAAACCTACAACAAAGACTTTAACTCCTAAATGTTTCAGATTAAAGGTGAAAACAACCTGAATCATATTCTGTCCTCTCAGCTGGATTAAAACCATCAATAATCAGTGTTATGAGTCACAGCTGGGGTTCAAACAACCAAAACACAACAAAAACCAAATAAATCCTTACTTTTATCAAAGTATTAACATCTACACAGTTTGTAAACCAGCAGCAGCAGAATAATGAATGTTTTTATCTTACTTTGTTGAAGAAAAATTCCTCTTTTGAGACAATAATTAAAGTTCAAGTTATCCAAAATGGCAGCCAGGTAGCAGCAACAATCCTCTTTTCTAAAGCATTTCCTCGTCTAGAATCTCTAAAAACATCATAAAATCTGTTCTTCATGTTGTCTTTCCTCACTACCACCAGAGAAACTGTCTGAATCTTCCAGAACTTCTTCTTTCTGTTTGATTTTTGCGTTTCAATCATCTCCACCACATGAAACTGCACAGCGACTGAAAGGTCACCTGATTGGCTGCAAAGCTGTGACGTCAGAAAACAGCTCAGAGCTGATTGGTCGGTTCTAGAGTCAATCAATCCCATGCTCCACAAGTGGAGCTCCCTGCACATTATCGATGGTGGAGACGCTGTAGATCAACCCAGCAGGTCAAAACAGGTGTCAATCAAAAGAAGACAACCAATCGGACTGTTTTATCGACAAGATTGTTCAGATTCGACAACCCTGGCAGCGGGAGACGTTACAAAGAGGCGGGAAATGACAAACGTACTGCAGGAAGAGCTGTAATATAAAACAAATTCAACAAATCTCCATATGTTTTGGTCACATTTGTAATTTTGATCAATCAGCACAACTTTTCTGCAAATCAAACCAAACATCCTAACAAACTGATCACATTTTCACCAGGTTTGAGTTAATTTAAGCATTTTAGAAAAGTGTAACATAAAACTGTCGATTTACGAGTAATTTTCTAAAAAAAATAAAACAAAAAACCACTCCTGAGAAAAGATGAAAAGTGTAAACTACAGACAAGTTGAGCTGATGAACACTGATAGAAACAAAAATAAAGTTTAATGTAAATGTATTTATATAGGAGATGTTTATCATGATTTTTATTCACAAATAAACAAACTAATGTCCTCCTTCTCACCCTCTGTGGCTTTATGGATACTAACTGGTAAAAAGTGTCAAAGAGTTTCTGATCTAATTTAAATAATTTATTAATCAACATCACTGCATCACAGCAACAGAAATGTGAAGATTAGCATTGATGCTACATTTAGATAAAAGCATAAAAAATTAAAAATATGAAGAGAAAAATAACATTAAGCCATAAAACAGAGAATAAACACCTGAACTCCTCCTCATTACAGGAACTGATGGATCAACAGCTTCAGCTGAATAAAAAAATAATAAAACTCTGATTATTTTCAGTAAAACTCCATCATTAAAACATGTTTCTGTTTGTTTCACATGAAGCTGAAGTGGACTGAACCCAACTCAGAGGCTACAAAAGATGAAAAATGTTTCCTGCAGCACCGCGGGGGGGAAATAAGTCTGATCTGAGGCCGTTCACCTGAAGCACCACGCTGCGGCCCCCCCGCCCGCCCAGCCGGACCCCTGAGGGGAAGGGGAGGGGCGATGAGGCGTAAACATCCCCGTGTTGCCCTCCTCACAATCACCGCCATCGATTTGGAGGATTCATGATCCTTAAAACAACGGCAGCGCGTGGCCTCTGCACATTCAGAGGACATAAAAACGAGTTTATAATCCATTATCTTTTATACGGCCTCGTCCCGCTCTGCTCCGATACGCTTTAAAGGACAATTTATCGTCCCCGGCCTGGGAAACTGTATGTTTGACAGAGTAAGAGCTCCCATCGAGCGCTGAGAGGACCGTCAGCTGGTTACCTGCACAGAACCGCTCCACTGGAGCTTTTAACTGGATCACATGTTGATGTGGACACGTTACTAACGGGTTCTCAGAGAATCACTCGTTCTGTGGAAAAACCAGCTCCTTGTCACAGGACGAGACAGAATTCAGGGCGTTTCTAACAGAAACTTTTACTGCTGAGTTTGCAGTTTTATCCACATGAAAAGGGCCTTTTTGTAACAAAAACAGTTTGTTTGTTTTTTACAAACAAAAGTGTTTTTGCTCAAACTTCTCTTACAATAATATTATGCTGGAGAAATCACTAAATAAATGGGAGATTTTTACCAAATTTATCATCTTTTTTTTAAAAACTGAGATGAAAAAGTTAAAAGTAAAACAACTACATTTGTTCTGGAAGTATATTTTGGTGGCCCGACATGAAAAACTGAACATTTATTGCTCATGCAGAGAGAAATACTTAATTATCCACTGGAAAACATATTTGTTKAAAAATGTCTGAAGGGATTTATTTAAAGTCAAATAATCCAGTAAAAAACTCAAATTAAAACATTTAAGCACCTTAAAGAATGAACATCAGACTGACTTTTGATCCAGAGMTTTAACTGAAGATCATTTTTTACTGGTTTTGGTAAAATCTTGAAAATCCCATCACGAATTTGTAATTTCACCTCGGGATCAYTAAAGTATCATTCATGAATCTTGTGCAATAATGCACAAAGTCTTTCACCTGAACACAGCCCCTGAACCTGAACACAGCCCCTGAACCTGAA
>NW_013952677.1:562382-563616 GCF_001266775.1 Austrofundulus limnaeus | reverse complement strand
CTTCCTTCCTTCCTTCCTTCCTTCCTTCCTTCCTTCCTTCCTTCCTTCCTTCCTTCCTTTTAGTGAGCTCACTCGTTCACTCACCAGAAGACAGGCTCGCTCACTCGCTCGCTCGCTCACCAGAAGACAGGCTCGCTCACTCGCTCGCTCATCCAAAGGCATGCTCGCTCACTCGCGCACCAGAAGGCAGGCTTGCTCGCTCACTCGCTCGCTCACTCGCGCACCAGAAGGCAGGCAGGCTCGCTCGCTCGCTCACCAGAAGGCAGGCTTGCTCGCTCACCAGAAGGTAGGCAAGCTCGCTCACCAGAAGGCAAGAAGGCTCGCTCGGTCACCAGAAGGCAGGCTCGCTCGCTCGTTCACTTGCTCACCAGAAGGCAGGCTTGCTCGCTCCCTCACTTGCTCGTTCGCCTGCCTGCCTTCTGGTGAGCGAGCGAGCAAGCCTACCTGCCTTCTGGAAAGCAAGTAAACGAGTGAGCGAGCCTGCCTTCTGGTGAGCAAGTGAGCGAGCCTGTCTTCTGGTGAGCGAGCGAGTGAGCAAGCGAGCGAGCCTGTCTTCTGGTGAGCAAGCGAGTGATCGAGCGAGCCTGCTTGCCTTCTGGTGAGCYAGCGAGTGAGCGACACTGCCTTCTGGTGAGCGAGCGAGCGAGCCTGCTTGCCTTCTGGTGAGTGAGCGAGCGAGCAAGCGAGCAAGCCTGCCGTCTGGTGAGCGAGCGAGTGAGACTGTCTTCTGGTGAGCGAGTGAGTGAACGAGCGAGCCTGCTTGCCTTCTGGTGAGCAAGCTAGCGAGCCTGCCTGCCTTCTGTTGGGAAATCGAACAAGCGAGCGAGCGAGCCTGCCTTCTGGTGAGCGAGAAAGTGAGCGAGCGAGAAAGTGAGCGAGCCTGCCTTCTGGTGAGCGAGCGAGTGAGCCTGCCTTCTGTTGAGCGAGCGAGTGAGCGAGTCTGTCTTCTGGTGAGCGAGCGATTGAACGAGCGAGCCGCTTGCCTTCTGGTGAGCGAGCGAGCGAGCCTGCCTTCTGTTGAGCGATCGAGCAAGCGAGCGAGCGAGCCTGCCTTCTGGTGAGCGAGCAAGTGAGCAAGCAAGCGAGCGAGCCTGTCTTCTGGTGAGCGAGCGAGCGAGCCTGTCTTCTGGTGAGCGAGCAAGTGAGCGAGCGAGCCTGTCTTCTGGTGAGCGAGTGAGTGAGCGAGCGAGCCTGTCTTCTGGTGAGCGAGCGAGTCTGACTTCTGGTGAGCAAG
>NW_013952677.1:559871-561017 GCF_001266775.1 Austrofundulus limnaeus | reverse complement strand
CACACACACACACACACACACACGAATAGAAACTCTGTTTGAAGCCAAGCCACACAGATTCCAGGAAAATATAAAGAAAAACACTTGAGAATTGACACAAATGCTTTCCTTTTTTATGGCTCATGACTGCTGGTGTACAAAGAAAATCTTTAAAAAAGGTCTTAAACTTAATCAGGAGCTCTTTTTTTTAACATCCTAATCAGAAATCTAATTAAAAGTCATTGTTTAAAGAAATGCATGTCACCAACGTCTGCTGGACTCAGACTGGGAACGACTCAGCTGCACCACAAAATCTGCTAAATAACAGATTATTTCCACGTTTGTGTTTGCTACGACTGATCAGCTGAGGCGAGCAGATTGAGTCTGAACATTCTAACTGGTCCCGTGGATCAGGAGATATTTTACTAACAAACACAAGCATTTACACGACTTCCTGTCTTTCATGGCAGCAGAGGAAATAAAATGAGTTATAAATGATGACGTTTTGAATGTTTATAACATTTTGAAGTGGAATAATTCAACCTCTTGTGAATTTTTTTCTTTCTCCAAAGTACGTGGTATTAGTAGGACCTAATAAATATAACTAGATTCTGTCACAGTTGTGAAAAAAAGCAACAAAAACACAATGTCCTCATATGAGGCCATTGGGTCAGGCTTGTTGAGGGAAGCCTTTAACACAGAAGGCTTGAGACACTTTTTATGGAGGTACAAATTTTATGGCTATTTTGACAATACAGCAGTCAGCTGTTGAAAAGAGCAAGATCAATAACAAATCATCATCATCAACAACTTTCAGGTTGCTCCTCAGTTTAAAGAACCAGTTATGTGAAATGATGGCAGGAAATATAATTAATTATTTGAACAAATGGACCACTTGTTAGAACTGWTTGTGAGCTGTTCAACCAATCCTCAAATGAGGACTTCGTCTTTACCAACACTGTATTTTTCTACAGTAGCAAAAATTTGTCAAATTTGTATGCATCGTGAAGCTACAGAAAAACGACTTGATTTTCACCGCCATCTTGTTTTCACTTGCTGCGTTTCCATTGCAAATGTGCGCAAAACTTGTTGATATTCTGTTAATGTCGAAAAACAGTTTTGCAACTGCAGTGTTTCCATTAAGTAAGAAATGCTGTTAAAGTCACG
>NW_013952677.1:556681-558325 GCF_001266775.1 Austrofundulus limnaeus | reverse complement strand
GAGGTGGCTCGGGCATCTGGTAAGGATGCCTCCTGGATGCCTCCCTGGTGAGGTATTCCGGGCACGTCCCACCAGGGGGGAGGAGGCCCCGAGGAAGACCCAGGACACGCTGGAGGGACTATGTCTCTCGGCTGGCCTGGGAACGCCTTGGAGTTCCCCCAGAGGAGCTGGAAGAAGTGGCTGGGGAGAGGGAGGTCTGGGCCTCCCTTCTGAAGCTGCTGCCCCCACGACCCGACCCCGGATAGGTGGAGGAAAATTGATGGATGGATGGATGGATGGATGGATGGATGGATGGATGGATGGATGGATGGATGGATGGTTCTTATTATGCTCACTTTGGGTTTTCGATGCTTTTACAGCTCAAGGGATTCAAACAAAAACATCAAGTTTTGGCTCGTTTCTGAGCTGCCTGCTTCTCTAACAGACTCTTCAGATCTGCTGACCAACAAACACTACAGGATCTGGGACAGAGAGCTGAGTCACCCCACCTGGATCCTCAGTTTTTTTCTTTCTGGAGTTGGAAGCAGTTTTTTGTTAGAAGCAGGTTTTTGTTAGAAGCAGGTTTTTTTGTTAGAAGCAGGTTTTTGTTAGAAGCAGGTTTTTGTAGAGCTGATTTGTAAAACGATAGAAGCGTGCTGACTGCAGCTCGTGTCCTATTTTAGCGCTTTGCTATTTCTGAGCATCTACAGAGAAACACTGAGAGCTGAAGCTTCAGTTGGGGCTGAGAGCTTCTGTCATCGTGGCATCACAACCTGCAGCTGAGTCATAAATTACAGCTGCTACAGCAACTGTAAACATTAATTATTCTTCTAACAGAGCGACATGTCTTGTGTTAACGATCTGATTGTTCCATATTTGGAACATGGCCTCAGACTGCAGGTTTACTGCTGGTTCCTAGAGTCTCTTCAACGGAACAAGCTCTGTTTGTGTCTGTGAGGCTGACAGAAACAAAACGTCTTACTACTTACATTAATACATGCGGAGTTTTGTGTAAATAGGCGGAGCTTTGTGTAAATAGGCTGAGTTTTGTGTAAATAGGTGGAGTTTTGTGTAAATAGGCGGAGTTTTGTGTAAATAGGCGGAGCTTTGTGTAAATAGGCTGAGCTTTGTGGAAATAGGCTGAGTTTTGTGTAAATAGGTGGAGTTTTGTGTAAATAGGCTGAGTTTTGTGTAAATAGGTGGAGTTTTGTGTAAATAGGCGGAGTTTTGTGTAAATATGCGGAGTTTTGTGTAAATAGGCGGAGCTTTGTGGAAATAGGCTGAGTTTTGTGTAAGTAGGCGGAGCTTTGTGTAAATAGGCGGAGCTTTGTGGAAATAGGCTGAGTTTTGTGTAAGTAGGCGGAGCTTTGTGTAAATAGGCGGAGCTTTGTGTAAATAGGCAGAGCTTTGTGTAAATAGGCGGAGTTTTGTGTAAATAGGCGGAGTTTTGTGTAAATAGGCGGAGTTTTCTGTAAATAGGCGGAGTTTTCTGTAAATAGGCGGAGCTTTGTGTAAATAGGCAGAGCTTTGTGTAAATAGGCGGAGTTTTGTGTAAATAGGCGGAGTTTTGTGTAAATAGGCGGAGTTTTCTGTAAATAGGCGGAGTTTTCTGTAAATAGATGGAACTTTGTGGAAATAGGCAGAGCTTTGTGTAAATAGGCGGAG
>NW_013952677.1:553921-555450 GCF_001266775.1 Austrofundulus limnaeus | reverse complement strand
CAGATTTTCAATTATTTAAATAAAAAAAAAAATAAAAATAAATAAATAAATAAATAAAGTGTTCAGACAGGTCTGGGTGGATATTAACAAGGAATTAATTTGACTTGATGAAGAATGTTTCTGTTTCAGTTAATGAAACAGATGTTTTCTCTCACGGTTTGGAGGAGATTCACACAAACAGGACTGTTTACTCGTGGCTCGCAGAACAAAAAGAAAAGTTTTGTCTTTTTCAGATGACAGCCTCTCTGTTCTCAGTCCTGTCYTCTCTAAAGTAATTACATCTTTTATGTTTTAGCTTGTTTCAGTCCAAAGCAGAGGTTTTGTTGTTGATTATTGCAGGTTTTTGTCGACACGTTCTCCGCTCGGCCTGCAGCCGAACACCGAGGCTCGACTGTCGGGCCCGTGAGTGACGGCGGCACCAATAATACATGAAWCTGAGGGGCTTTCAGCCCCACCAGCAGCTCCTCGACAGACAGGAAAAGCTCCTGTAGCAGCCTCCCGTCTCCCACCTCTTCTCCTCTCTGGAAGCTGYTTTCATCTGACATGACAGAGTTGTGGAAGCCATGGGTGGAGGTGTTACAACTGCTCTGTCACAACGCTGAACACGCCAGGCAGCGTACGCCTCGACAGCTCTCACAGGCAGCCTGGGAAACCYGCAACGATTCAGCCTTCATCTCTTATTTCAGCTGCAGCAACAAACTGCTCTGCTCTGCGCRGCCTCAACTCACCCGCCTCAGCTCCAGTACTTCTAGTTCTGATGCTGGCGAGGACGGATGCTGAGGGAGGATATTTAGTGGTTCAAATGATGCATTAAAGAATAAAGTCACTATTATAGGTGTGAAAAACATGTCAGTTTGTGATAAAATGCATTAAAATATCTWTAAAGAAGGCAGATAATTAGAAAAAAGAGCAACAAACACATGAGTGCACATTTCAAACTGATTCCACTGAGCTGGATGAAAAAAAGAAAGCTGTCCTGTCAGGAAGAAATATCAAACCTTTTTCCATTAAGTCCCATTTCATCAGGAATTATTAGCTGGCAGACTGGAAACCAGCCGACTGCACACATTACATCTTCAGCACACAGTCATTGTGTTAAATAAAAGCCAGAAACATCTTTTTACAGGCGTTTTATCCTGAGGCCTCACTGACACTTACATTTCATAATAAATACCATCATTTTTATTTATTCTTTAACACATTTATGTCATTTTTTAATGAGCTGAGACATTTCAGTCTTCTCAGGATGAACAGTGAAAACAGTGAAAGGTTATGTTTACTTTAATCTTTGGGTAATTTTATATTTTTACAWTTGTTCACCGTTAATCTGAAGCAGTTTTTAAGCTCCTTAGATGTAAATAAAATGTTATTAATGRAATGTAGATGGATAAATGTTTTAGTAATCTCCACCAAACTGTGGAAACAGACCAGGAAAAACAGTTTGTTTAGTGGGAAAAGATTTGGTCGGTGTTTATTTTTAAAAAGCCCACGAGGGGACATGGTACGATTTTTTTCTTTTAAGTCCCCTC
>NW_013952677.1:550639-552435 GCF_001266775.1 Austrofundulus limnaeus | reverse complement strand
TGAGTTGTTTTGTATTTTGTTAAATTTTTTGGATTTGTTCTTAAATCCTCTCTTTACTCTCTGGTTCCAGCTCCTTAAACACCACCTGGATCTTACAGGTAACTTTTCACATTTCCCATGTTCATACATGTTGTCAAAAACTGTCTCTTTTTAATAAAGAAGGGAGATTTATTATGAATTAGAAAAAAAAAAACATCTAAAAAACAAACATTTCTTATTGTACTGAATATCACATGGTAAAAGTGTTAGCTATTATTACACCAAATTAAAACACAACACGTGTGCAGGCGACACCTTTATGTTTTAATGTTGAAAAGCTGTGGCGGCCATATTGGATTATTCTCATCTCCTGTCTTCATTGTAGCAGGAAAGTAAAAATGTTTAGTTTATCAAGGAGCACAGCCTCTATTTAAACTAAGTCAGGACAGAGGAGCTGTTAGCCTCCGTTAGCGCCGGGCTCAGGTCGGTTCTGTCGGAGGTTCTGCAGTTATGGTTCGGGGCGAGGACACGCCTCCTCCTCTGGCTCTGTRGGCCCATTTAAAACCACAGTTTCAGAACATTAGCTGAGCGCTCCACAGGCTCCACTTAAGCTGTGTTTCYTGGTCGAAAATGAGCCTAAATCATTAGCAGAGCGCAGCTGTAATTTCAGCTGATGATTGTTTCTGTGGTGTACAAGCAGCCGAGGCCCGGCAGGGTTCTGATGTTCAGGAGACGTGACAGGAGGCGAAGCTCGGCTCACGGCTCAGATCAGCTCAAAACTAATCTATGAGCTGACGTCAGAAAATTACATCTAATGACTCGAAATCAAAGATCAGCTGAAGATGAAAAATCATGACCTGTGAGAGCTGAAGCTCAGAGTCAGAGTTTCAGCTACTACACAGCTAAACTTTAGCTCTAAAACTGACAGAGTTAACAAGAGTGAATTGTGTTTCTGAATGAGATTAAAAGCTTTGTTTCCAAACTGAACCGGATTAATTCGTTCACAGCAGCAGGGAGRTGTGAGCGACGTACAGTAAACAGAGGAGATTAGGCACCGCGGGCCGACACATCCCGACCCAAACTCCTCACAACTTCCATAATTGCTGCAGCAAATGTCAAATCAAACTGGCTGTCAGTGTTTCAGCAACGTGAACAGAACCGGCTGCTGCTCCGAGTCCCCGCGGGCCGATTCCTCCCTGTTCAGACGAGGAAAAACAAAGAGCGGCGCGACGAGAGCCGCTTGTTAATTTGAAAAACAAACGGTGAACACGGCTGACGTGATGACAGCTGTCAGAGTGACGAGAGGTACGATCAGGTGGGACTGCAGTGCTTCTGCTGGAGGCGGAGTCCAGAAGGGAAGTGGGTGGGTGTAGCGCCTGTCAATCAAACCTGTTTTCTACTTCCACCAGGCCTTTGATTTTCTTCCAGGCTACATCAACTTCCTACTAAACTGAAAGAAAATAAAACTAAAGAAACAACATTTTCTGTGAAACACAGCCGAATGTTTAGTAAGTATCCAGAAAAACGCRGAAGAAGCTGAAACCGAGTTAAACAGAGCTGAATATGTCTGAAATAAAAGCTAAAATGAGAATAACACCAACTAAAAACACCAAAACAGCAGGTAAAAGTAGTAGAAAAGTAGCTAAAATAAACAACACACACATACAAATAAACAACACACACACATACAAATAAACCACACACACAAATAAACAACACACACACACAAATAAACCACACACACACACACACAAATAAACCACACACACACATAAACAACACACACACACAAATAAACCACACACACACACACACAA
>NW_013952677.1:547704-549017 GCF_001266775.1 Austrofundulus limnaeus | reverse complement strand
CACACACACACACACACACACACACACACACACACACACTTTGGCTTTCTGATGCGTTCCCCCAGGCGCTCGCAGGTTCAAAAGAATCTGCAGCAACAAATCAGAAGAGTTTTGTTCACTTCTATCATCAACACAGAGATAAAAACAGGAAACAAGAAGTTTTTTATGTTTTCTTCTGCTCTAAAAGTGTTTTTATTTTACTTTTTATCATAAACAAAAATAAAGTGGGTAAAAAAACATCTCACAGCCTGATCCTTACCAGGTATGCAGGGTACTTATACCAGACACAGACTTGGTTCTTACCAGGTATCTTACTGGGTATACCATACACATACCAAGTACTTATTGCATACTTATATGGTACTCAGTGGTTATGTGCCTGGTATTTATCTGACACATCCCTAATACTCATGTATGCACCTGATACATTTTAGCAGCCATGTACATTATATTTACCAGTATGCATCAGGTACTTACCAAATGCATACTTGGTACTCAAGTAGTACCAATAAGTAGTAAATATTGGGTACTTATTATGTACTTACTGTGTATGTGTCTGGTACAAGCTGATTGTAAAACCTAGTACCTGCCTGGGATTAACGGAGTATGTACATGGTATTCGCCAGTATGTATCAGGTACTTACCAGATACATACTTGGTACTCACCAGATATCTACATCATACTTACTGGGTACTTTTCAGGTACACACTTGGTGGTTACATACCTGGTACTACGCAGGTATCTCGTCTATACCAGACACATACCTAGTAAATATTGGGTACTTACATGGTAAGTATGTGCCCGGTACTTAGGCTGATGGTAAAATCTACTATCTACCTGCAAGTCACTAATGTACCTGGTACATATTACCAAGTAAAGTACCTGATTCTTACATATGTACCTGGTGCTTACAGGTAATAGTAATTACAGGTTTGTGGTATTTCTCAGGTACACACCTGGTAAGTGCCAGCTTCTTGGTGTTTTCAGGTGGTAGTAGCTGAGAGTCATCTCTGTCTCATACCCCAACATGCATCATGTTTTCTTTATATATTCTTAAATTACACCAGGCCTTTCTTTAGAAACACACTCTGACAGCCTTTAAGTCGACAATCCTGACTTCCTGTTTGAAACCGTGCAACAATAACACAAAGCTTCCCTRCGCTCTGTAACAGAGACAGTGACAGCGAGGCAATAAGCCAGCTAATAGCACGGGGAGAAGAAAAGGTGTTGATGAGATCTGGGGGAATTCAGAAGAGGAGTTGTGTGTGTGTGTGTGTGTGTGTGTGTGTGTGTGTGTGTGTGTGTGTGTGTG
>NW_013952677.1:544093-547694 GCF_001266775.1 Austrofundulus limnaeus | reverse complement strand
TGTGTGTGTGTGTCTGTGTGTGTGTGTGTGTGTGTGTGTGTGTGTGTGTGTGGGGGGGGGGGTAGCAGCCTTATATCAAATGCCAACACACAGTGTTTGCAGCCTGGCGCCTTGCCTTCCTGTTTGCGGACGGGAAGCAGTCTGAAGCCACGCCGAACCGTCGCTGAGAGAGAGAGAGAAGCGTGGAGGTGACAACAATGGCTGTCCCTGAGTATTAGCTGCCGCCGCTGCTGCTCTAATGAAATCATTTCATTTAGAGCCTCTGATGTGCAGAAAGATGCATGTTCCARGCTGAGCCCTCTCCATCGCTCACTGTCCTCCTGAACATAATGAACACATTACCTTTGGCACCCTTGTCACATCACTCTTACCTAAAAAGTGCCCGGCACCTCGTGGGAGACACTTTCAGCACACGTCTCGGGACATAATTAAAGGACCGGCGTTCCTGGGAGGAATGCAGATCACCCGCTGAGATTCAGACTAAGGAATGACAAAGATGTAGCCATCCTGATAATGACAACGCAAGACTATCGCACCAGTCACTGGTGGGCAGCGCTAATCTGAAATTAGCTCCGCAATTTCTAAAGCGCTCATGAAAATATTTAGGTCCGCAACTTCAAAAGCGCTTATGTCATAGATAAAGTAGCGAAAGCTAATTTTAAAGCACAAGTTCAATTTGAAACTTGCTAGATGACAATTCACGTACAATATATGCACAACACTGCCAACTAGTGGTGTATGAACTTTTTTTACAACTTAATTCTACAACCACTGATTGCTGGGGATGTGAGTTCCTGAAACAGAACTTTAGCTCCTGGTGTGAAAATTAAAAAGTTGTTGAGGATTGCTAGTTCGGCTGCTTCTTTGTCTTTTTCTTTTGTTTGTTGTAGATTTTTCATTAAAGAAGTATCAATAAAGAAATTTTAAAACTGTTTATTGGAAAACTGAAGCGATGCATTCTGGGTACATGACAAATTTGATTTGTGATGGGAAACGAAAGCACGGAGTACAGGAAACTATTTTCTCTTCAAAATAAGAGCTTGGATTTTAAAGTTTTCCATGTAGTTGCTCCAGTTGACCACTAGATGTCAGTTTTCATCAGCATAACATCTTTAAATCATTTCTGAGTCTCTAATCCCGTTGGCCGATTTGCTTTGACGAATTACGTCAAGTATTGAGCTTCAGCATTTAAACTTTATTTTTTTTAAAAAGGAGCTCCGATTGTAAAGTAAAATAAATCAATAAAATCAATACATACAAAATTTTAGTATGGATTACAAATGTTTACTGTTTTTGCTATTGCCTTCCTGCTACGTTAAGTAGACACACTTGTGGGGAAATGAGAACCGTGACCGAAAGCAACAGTCAGCAAGAATGTATACTTTTCCAATAAGTGTGTTTATCTGGGAGGGGTGCTCTTGGACAGCTCATGTGTGTTGTGATTCATTGACAGCCATACCTTCTGCTGTTCAAGATAATGATGACTGGTAAATAATTAGTTATTAGTGGTACTGCATTTTAATTTTAGAAAGCGCAAATCCGCTTATGAATTATAAAAATCAGTAAGACCGTTAAAGCGCAAATGAAATATTTAGGTCCGCAATTATCGGATTTGCGCTTTAGCGGGCTGGTGCCCACCACTGGCACCAGTAGATCTATAGATTGACTGTGGCAGTCATCTTGAATTCAGTTGGCTCCACGTTGTAGAGGTACACTCAAGTGATATTCTGCTAACTCTGATGCTCAGTCCAACACATGAAGGAATGATCAGGACACGCTGAAAGCTCCAGGATAAAATGGCTCCTCTGTGCGCCGTCCAACAAACGCCTGAACTGCTTGGTAAGCTAGCGTGTGCCCCGCAGAGGTGGTGGTTGGGGGGGGGYGTAAAGTGGAGCGGTCAGCGCACAAGACAAAGACCTGGAGAAAGTGCTGGCTTAATTAAAGAAAAGGAACAAGCAGTGCAGCTATTTACACCCAACTCTGACATAAATCTGCAGTTATCGCACTGCCGAGGCCGTCTTCTCCCCCAATTTAGGAAGTTCCCTGAGAGCTTTCRCTTAATAAGCAGTCCTCCTGATTAAAGCCAGGCATTAGTCTCCTCCCGTAGCAGAGAAACAGGGCTGAGGAGCTGCTTTAACTACAGGCAGAGTAGTTAGAGGACTACCGAGAGACAGTTAGAGTTTTATCATCCCGAGTCTGGACAGAAAGAGGAATAAAAACCTTAAATTGGCGACATCTGATGGTCCACGGCCTAAAGCAGTGGAACTCTTCCAATCTTAATCTGTCTGTTTCTCTAATTAYGGAGTTGGTTTATTTCCTGAAGCTGCTGCACTGGTTTTCATATGGCAGATCYTGTTTTTGTGTGACTCTGTTAGCAAAAATATCCCCTGAACCACTGGATAGATTTTATTGAAACAGAAAGTTAATTATTGGAAGGACACGGGAAGATATTAAGCTAACAAATGTTTAATCTTTGTCCCGATCCTCACCTCTGGTCGCCTCTGGAAGCTGACTGAGGTCACAGATCCAGGAGGTGCTGGACTCAGAGCTGCTGCTCCTCCACATCCAGAGGAACCAGCTGAGGTGGTTCATCTGGGGAGGGTGACCCCTGACCACCTCCATAGGAAGGTGTCCAACTGGGAGGAGACCCCGGGGAGACCCTGGGGACACCCAGGACACGCTGAAGACATTATGTGTCTCAGCTGGTCCAGAAACAGTTTGAAGACCTCCAAGAAGAGCTGGAAGAGAAATGAGACGTCTGGACCTCACGACCTCCATGACCCGAGTCTGGAAGAGGATGGATGGATGGATGGATGGATGGATGGATGGATGAACAGATGGATGGATGGATGGATGAACAGATGGATGGATGGATGAACAGATGGATGGATGGATGGATGAACAGATGGATGGATGGATGAACTGATGGATGGATGGATGGATGAACTGATGGATGGATGGATGGATGGATGGATGGATGAACAGATGGGTGGATGGATGGATGGATGGATGGATGAACAGATGGATGGATGGATGGATGGATGGGTGAACAGATGGGTGGATGGATGGATGGATGGATGGATGAACAGATGGATGGATGGATGGGTGAACAGATGGATGGATGGATGGATGGATGAACAGATGGATGGATGGATGGATGGATGGGTGAACAGATGGGTGGATGGATGGATGGATGGATGGATGAACAGATGGATGGATGGATGGGTGAACAGATGGATGGATGGATGGATGGATGAACAGATGGATGGATGGATGGATGGATGGATGGATGAACAGATGGATGGATGGATGCTGCAGGTGTTGACAGAAGACATCAGATGGATGGATGAATGGATGGATGGATGGATGGATGGATGAACAGATGGATGGATGGATGGATGGATGGATGGATGAACAGATGGATGGATGGATGCTGCAGGTGTTGACAGAAGACATCAGATGGATGGATGAATGGATGGATGGATGGATGGATGGATGAACAGATGGATGGATGGATGAACAGATGGATGGATGGATGCTGCAGGTGTTGACAGAAGACATCAGATGGATGGATGGATGGATGGATGGATGGATGGATGGA
>NW_013952677.1:542425-543937 GCF_001266775.1 Austrofundulus limnaeus | reverse complement strand
GATGGATGGATTAACAGATGGATGGATGAACAGATGAATGGATGAACAGATGGATGGATGAACAGATGGATGGATGGATGGATGYARYYATYYARYGATGGATGYARGGATGYATYAACAGATGGATGGATGAACAGATGGATGGATGGATGGATGAGCAGATGGATGGATGAACAGGTGGATGGATGAACAGATGGATGGATGAACAATGAATGGTACCCTGTAATACGCCTGGTGACAGAGTGAACTCATTTCTCTGTCAGATCCAGCTGAGCTCACAGGAAATGATACATTTTCCATGAGTTGTTTGATCAGGTTAAAAAAGGCCGACGTGTGCGTCGAAGGTAATTCCATCTGTGGCCCTCATCTCTCATACCTTCATCTCTCTGAGACCACTTCTTTTTACTTTCCTCTGCTTCCCAACAAACTCGACTCTCTCCGAGCCGTTGATGTTGGGATACCTAAAACCACCTGAGATAAGCATCGGAAACAGGCAGCTGCCARGCTCCGGTGGGAATCCTCTTCATTCAGTTTCCATCACTGATAGCATTGATATTGATTCAGAGTTCTCTCTGCGCTCAGAGCAGCCCAGACAAAAGAGATCATATGATTCACGAGCTGTCAATCAAACTAATCCAGGCTTCTGATTCCAAACGTGTCAGCGTCAGATGGACTGATCCACTTTCTGCTCAAACAAACAACAAAACAAATCCTGATAGAAAACTTCGTAAAAGCATTTTTACACAACACCTTCGGCTGATTAGAACAGCTGAACTCAAACAAGGTTCCTATAATCTTTGTTTTGTTGATTTATAAACCTGAAGTTACATATTTTTACTTTTTCAAGCTACTCATTTTGGCTTCTAATGTGTTTTGCTCCCTTTTGCTTTTAGTTAGTTGTTACTTTTGATGTCTTTAGCATGCATTCTTTCTTTAGCTAGCCTTTGGCTACTTTTAGCTTTCAGCTAGTGTATCTGTACTTTTTAGCTTTTGATGTGTTTACTCATTTTCAATTATCACTAGCATTTTGCTGTCTTTAGCTTGCATTTTCTGCTTTTAGTTAGCCTTGTGCTACTCTTAGCTTTTAGTTAATGCTCCACTACAATTAGCTTCCTGTGTGTTTTGTTCCTTTTTGGTTTTACCTAGCATTTTGCTGTTTTTAGCATGCATTCTTTTAACTAGCCTTTGGCTCCTTTTAGCTTTTGTATTAGTACTTTGTGTTTTACACCTTTTCAAGTAAAAATAGCATTTTGCTGTCTTTAGCTTGAATTTTTTTGTTTTAGTCTGCCTTGTGCTACTCCTAGTTTTTAGCTAGTGTATCGCTACTCTTGCCTTTTAGTGTGAACTTTGGTTCTTTCAGCTTACAGCAAGCATTTTGCTGCTTCGTGTATCTTTTGCTACTCTTAGCTAGCATTTAGCCACTTTCAGTTTCCAGCTAGCCTCTTGTCAGTGTGCATTGCCAATGCAATGCACACTATTGTGATTCGTTGCCCATCCAAGTCATCTCAACTT
>NW_013952677.1:539617-540985 GCF_001266775.1 Austrofundulus limnaeus | reverse complement strand
CACACACACACACACACACACACACACACACACACACACACACACACGCAATTTATTGTGCTGGTAAGTGATGAGAGACTGCTGCTTTGTAATTTTGAGCAGAAAGCGTCAGTCTCAGCCAACACTGACCAAACCTATCAAAATAAAAGCTCGTTGTTTTCCTTAAAACCGCCACTTTTAACCTTGAAAATCACATCTTTTGTAAACTGTATAACAAGACGTTACACTCTGAAGAAGTGTTGAGGATGACTCTCAGCTACAACAAATTCTAACAATATTTGTAAAACTCGTTTAGTTGTTGCTGTTTTTGTTTGGGGAAGGATGGATTAGCTGTGGRGGCCATCTTGAGTTCTGTTGACTCCAAAAGTAAACAGTTGTAGACGCTGACATCTTGTTGTCYCACGATTTACCAAGAATGCAGAAACACGTTGGAATAATGCACAGAAAGTCTGCGTGTATGGTCGTCAATAATGATTTAATTCTGAGCGACAAACAGACAGAACGCAACCAGGAGACTCCGTCGGCTTGTGGCTCAGAATTAAATCATTATTTACGACCATACACGCAGACTTTCTGTGCYTTATTCCAACGTGTTTCTGCATTCTTGGTAAATCACGCGACGGCAGAAATTGGCGTTGTTGGCAGGATGACCTWGGTTTTCATGAATTCCTTGCTTAAACATAAAAGTATTAGTTCCACCACACATCTGATATGAGATTTGCTGAAAATCGTCACGTGATTCATGAGATATTTTGCTAACAGACAGATGCACAGATCWGGTTATTCTTTTTAAACAATGTTTTTTTGGACTGTAAGTCTGTATCGGTTTGTGTGTGAGAGAGAGACCGTGTCTTATTTTGAAAAGTCAGAGTTTGAGAGCTCTGATGGGAAAATCCACCTTCGAGGGTCAAAGAGTGATTAAGAGTCCATGGATCTCTGCGGCAGCCCCCCACCCCACAGACCCTCCTTCTATTCTTCAGGCCTCGTGCGTGGGAATGGACCGTAARTTTCTACGAGTGATGAACTGTGAAACACAACAAAAGCCTCCATTACTGCAGGAGGGATTTAGAGCTCACAGAGCAGAGGAGGAGGAGGAGGAGGGTGGGGGGACAAGGAAGGTCAGACTGTGAGGGTCCAAAGGGTCGGTTCTTGTTCTACATGTGTTCTATGATGCTGTCGACACCGTGTGATGTTTCAGGACAACATGTGTTTCAGAATAAAGGTTCTGAGACTGAAGCAGAACTACAGGAGCGTGAGTCACTCACTGAACTACTATTAATAATAATAATAATAATCAACATGTGTTTCAGAATAAAGGTTCTGAGACTGAAGCAGAACTACAGGAGCGTGAGTCACTCACTGAACTAC
>NW_013952677.1:535914-538028 GCF_001266775.1 Austrofundulus limnaeus | reverse complement strand
AGAGAGAGAGAGAGAGAGAGAGAGAGAGAGAGAGAGAGAGAGAGAGAGAGAGAGAGAGAGAGACTCGTCAGGACTTTACCTGTAGCTCCCAAAAATAACAGGAAACTTAAACGCACCATCTGTGTTTTAACAAAACACCCAAAAAACCTGTAGCTGTCCCAACAACTCATGAGGAAACCTGAAAAGTGCATTTTTTGTTAGAGACTGAGAGTCCACTTTGTTAAACATTCTTTTAAAAATTAAAGTTTATTGATTTATTACACTTACATATTACGCTTTTATAATTATTAGTTGTAAAATGGTCACCAGGCAATATTATRGCTTATRGCAATAATTGTTGAGACAATTAATSGCCCAGCAAAGTTTGTTATCGTGACAGGCCTAGTCACAARGTTCTTTCATTTRTGTTAAAATTTCTGCTTCTTTTCTTTCAAACGTGTAAAAAAATGATCGTTTTGAACGGATGCAGATCGGTGCAGCTGGAGCCTCAGTTTACAGGGTTAAAATAGTTTCCAGAACACTGTCAGTGCAACATGTCGTTTCATGTCTTACTGTTGTTAGAGAGAGAGAGAGAGAGAGAGAGAGAGAGAGAGAGAGAGAGAGAGAGAGAGAGAGAGAGAGAGAGAGAGAGAGAGAGAGAGAATAATCTGACATTTCATATATTCCAGGTTCTCCTTCGTAGTTTACAGCAAAGAGAGAAAATCTTTGCTCCAAACTTTAAGTGGAAAAAAAGATGCTGTCAGCAGAAAAGCCTGTGGGAGGCTGGAGTCAAGGGGCCCCTTGTTATCTTGTTATGGCAGTGTAAACTGTGGGGGGGAGCGGGGGGCTGCGAACACACTGATGGAGCCCAGATAGACGAGTCACACACACATCATCACACAGCAGCTTCTCGTGTCGTCTGAAACTTCTCACTTTTACTAACTTTTTTCTTTTTTTTTAATTCTTCTTCCAGGAGGAACTGTTTCCTCCTGCTGCCACTGAAAACCAGAAAAAAAAAAKCTGCACGTTTGTGTTAAATCAGAAACAATCACACACTGATGTGGTGTTAACGAGGAGCTGATGTGGAAACGAGGCAGGTAAAACAAACCGCTCCTCTTTTAGCAACTCATGTCATTTAAAATCAGCCTGAGCTGCTAAATAAATCAAAAGTTTTTCAGTCTGAGCACAACTCGAACACCGTCTGTTAGCAAAATATTCCACAAAACACTGGACGGACTGGATTAAACAACTGATTAACTTAAAGTCAACCCAGTTCAAGATGGCTGCCACGGCTCCTCCTCCACGACAAGTCAGACTCCGACACTGAAGCTTTCGTTTTGTTACAACTGATGAAAAATCAGGAAAAAAACAAGAAATTTACAAGAAAAAAGCTAAAAATATCTTTTTAAAAGTAGCTGACGTTAGCACAAACATACAGAAATTAAATAATCACAAAAAAATCTAAATTTAGTTGAAAACAGTTCAAACTGGGTAAAAGGTAGCCAAAAACAGCTGAAATATAAAAGCCAAAATTAGCAGAAGAAAAGCAGAAAATGTCAGAATGATAGCTAAAACAAAAAGACTAAAATCAGCTAAATAGAAGCTGAAATTAGCACAAACAGAAAAAAATAGACAGTAAAAAGCTAAAGTAATCACAAAAAAATTAGATTAATCCTCATGGATTAAATTTAGATTAAGTTAAAAGTAGCCAAAAACACACAAAAATGAATAGAAATTAGCAGAAAACAGCTAAAAAATGTATAAAACAGCTGAAATTAGGAGAAAAGCAGAAAAGGTCAGAATGATAGCTGAAACAACAAAAAAGCTAGAATCAGCTAAATAGAAGCTGAAATCAAAACAAAGACGTTCAAAAAGCTGAAAAAACAAAAGTTTCAGTAAAGATTCATGAACATTTTGAAGGTTTTTAAAGACGTTTCGTTCATTTTCAGTTAGAAAACAGCTGAAACACCAAAAGTTACAACAGCCGAAACTTCCTGAAGGAGCTGAACTTTTTTATATTTGAACTGTTGAAATCACACAAAGACTGGGGAACGAGAAGAGTTCATGAGTTAATGAGTTAAAGAGTTAACGAATTAATGAGTTAATGAGTTAATGAGTTAACGAGTTAATGAGTT
>NW_013952677.1:529068-535904 GCF_001266775.1 Austrofundulus limnaeus | reverse complement strand
AGGTGTCTCCAGGTGACCTCCAGGTGACTCCAGGTGTCTCCAGGTGACCTCCAGGTGACTCCAGGTGTCTCCAGGTGTCTCCTGGTGACTTCGGGTGTCTCAGGTGACTCCAGGTGAGCTCCAGGTGTCTCCTGGTGACTCCGGGTGTCTCCAGGTGACCTCCAGCTGACCTTCAGGTGTCTCCAGGTGAACTCCAGGTGTCTCCAGGTGTCTCCTGGTGACTTCGGGTGTCTCAGGTGACTCCAGGTGAGCTCCAGGTGACTCCAGGTGTCTCCTGGTGACTCCGGGTGTCTCCAGGTGACCTCCAGCTGACCTTCAGGTGTCTCCAGGTGAACTCCAGGTGTCTCCAGGTGTCTCCTGGTGACTCCGGGTGTCTCCAGGTGACTCCAGGTGAACTCCAGGTGTCTCCAGGTGAACTCCAGGTGTCTCCAGGTGACTCCAGGTGAGCTCCAGGTGACTCCAGGTGTCTCCTGGTGACTCCGGGTGTCTCCAGGTGACCTCCAGCTGACCTTCAGGTGTCTCCAGGTGAACTCCAGGTGTCTCCAGGTGTCTCCTGGTGACTCCGGGTGTCTCCAGGTGACTCCAGGTGAACTCCAGGTGTCTCCAGGTGAACTCCAGGTGTCTCCAGGTGACTCCAGGTGAGCTCCAGGTGACTCCAGGTGTCTCCTGGTGACTCCGGGTGTCTCCAGGTGACCTCCAGCTGACCTTCAGGTGTCTCCAGGTGTCTCCAGGTGACTCCAGGTGACCTCCAGATGACTCCAAGTGTCTCCTGGTGACTCCGGGTGTCTCCAGGTGACCTCCAGGTGACCTTCAGGTGACTCCAGGTGTCTCCATGTGGCCTCCAGGTGTCTCCAAGTGACCTTCAGGTGAATCCAGGTGTCTCCAGGTGACCTCCAGGTGACTCCATGTGACCTTCAGGTAACTCCAGGTGACTTCCAGGTGACCTCCAGGTGAATCTGGGTGACTCCAGGTGACCTCCAGGTGACTCCAGGTGACCTCCAGGTGACTCCAGGTGACCTCCAGGTGACTCCAGGTGACCTCCAGGTGACTCAGGGTGTCTCCAGGTGTCTCCAGGTGACCTCCAGGTGACATTCAGGTGACTCCAGATGTCTCCATGTGACCTCCAGGTGACCTCCGGGTGACTCCAGGTGTCTCCTGGTGACCTCCAGGTGACCTCCAGGTGACCTTCAGGTGACTCCAGGTGTCTCCAGTTGACTTCCAGGTGACTCCATGTGACCTCCAGGTGAATCTGGGTAACTCCTGGTGACTCTGGGTGTCTCCAGGTGTCTCCAGGTGACTTCCAGGTGACCTCCAGGTGAATCTGGGTGACTCCTGGTGACTCCAGATGACTCCAGGTGACTGTCTCCAGGTGTCTCCAGGTGACCTCCAGGTGACTCCAGGTGTCTCCAGGTGACCTCCAGGTGACTCCAGGTGACTCAGGGTGTCTCCAGGTGTCTCCAGGTGACCTCCAGGTGACTCCAGGTGTCTCCAGAGCCTCTCAGCTGCTCCTCTGCTGCAGCAGCTCATAATGAAGCCAGGCTCAGGTTAGGGAGGACGAGGTGCTCGGTTCTTAAAGTTCACACAGACTCAACAGAATAAATKAGTTTTCTAACTGAACAGAAAAAACACAAATCATTGTTTCTAAATCATTTTAAAGCTGCTTTGATATCAAACATTTAATCCCAGTTAATGTTTTATAGCTTCTGTACAAGATGTTTGTATTTACAGTAACTCTGTTCTGTTTGAGTGGAACTAAAACAGGAGACTTCCTGCTCCTGAGTCATGAAGCTCAACACAAACACTCAGCAGAGAAACCTGAAGAGGAGGAAGTGAGGAAGATGAATGTTGTGAGTTTAAACTGATGAAGACATCTTTGTTGAACTTTTACAGCTGCGTTCTGTTTGGATCCATCGAGCTGTGAGTCAGAAGGTTTCTGTGTTTTTATAAAAACAAGCCCACCAACAGTCGGGTCTTACTTCCTGTTTTGTGTTACTTTGTTGAATCTGCAGCTTAAAATGCAACAAAACTCAACAACTGCTCGGGGAGGGGGTGAATACATTTGCAATCCGCTCCCCGTGAGGAAATCAAAGTGTTTCATTTTCTACCCGCCGCTGTCACGTGTGACGACGCATCAAATTATCACATTTCACTTTGAAACGACGAGCTGTGATTAAAGCTCTCAGCAGCTGGAGAGGCTGTAGATCCACAGCCTCACATTGTTCTTTTGGGTTGTCGAAGCCACACCGAACGTTACAACTACAAATAATAAAAAGCGCTCTCCTCGTGACGCGGAGTGAGCGATCCATCAAGTGGAGTACGATCATAAATCCACGGCAGAGCTTCTTGCTGCACGCAGTTGATTAGGCTAATTAAAATCACATAAAAGAGGCAGAATTCCCCTGAGCTCCAGAGGAAAATATTAMGTGAAACTTTTCAAAGCTGCATCTCTCGGTAAATTATGCAGAAAGAACAAGCGAACCTTTTGTTTGGGACTCCAGACAGCTTTCATTAATCAAACAAAAGAACAATGACGGGAGAATTACTCATATTTAGTCTGTTGAGCTCCATCGCCTCAGTCGACGGTCTTACAGAAGCTTTGATTTGGATCCGGCCTGCCGAAGATGAGAAACACAAAAAGGAGATCATGCCTCTGATGTTTAACAGCTCCATTGAGTTAAAGATGACTCACTCAGTGCACTTTAATTGCTACCAAGTTCCTGGAATCTGATTTGTTTTGGGTTTTTTCTAAGCTGATTTCTGAGGTATAATGTCACCGCCTCATCCACGTCTGGCCTCGGCGCTGACGGAGAGCCGGGCGAGGAAACGCTGACTCGGCATTCATTCCTCCAGGAAATGTCAGCGTGGAGCTTTGTGTGAGTGTTTGAAGGAGGGCGGCAGCTGAAACACCTTGTCTGTCTGAAACCACTAATCAGGATCGGCTGGGGGAAAAGGTCAGGTTTGTACACTACAATGTAAATCCATGGGAGCCCATCGAGTCCTGGAGAACAGAGAAAAGCTCCGGTCTGCCTCAYAACAGAACCAGAACCAGATAAAACAACTTTAAAAACTACAGACCAGACAGCTGTAGCATATCCAGCAGAACACTAAAACTGATGGAAAATTGTTATGGTCTTCCTGACTCTTTTGTTCCCAAAACAACTGATTACAGAATCTGGATCTCCCCGACAACAGCCTTGAGCTGTGGACTTAATTCTTTCTGGCTGGATTACGTCGATAAGGCTCTGCCCCACACCTCCCCTCCTCCTCTCTCACCCGTCTAATCTGGTTTCCTGAGCAGGCTGAGGGCCTCACAGAATGAACAGTACCATCAATATTCTGAACTATGGCTGCATTGGTTTTGGGGACTGGATTCTTCGGGCCCCCTAATCTCATTTACTCCTCTGGCTAATAAATCTGCCCTATGCAGAGGTTTTTTTCATAAACACCATAGTGTGTCGCAGTGTTGATATAATATGATGTTTTTGTTTTTTTCCTCATTGTCCCTTGTGTGATTTTTTAGTTTTTCTGTTGTTCTGTTTGTCTAAAGGTAGCGCAACTGTGTTTGCTACATGACCTGTCTTAACTGCCCCCTCCCCCCTTCCCTGAATGTACAGCACCTTGTGAATTTATTTCTGTGAAAGGCGCTATTTAAATAAAACTTTTCTTTACTTATATATGACCCCGCAAAGCATCAATGCACCAGAACAGATTTATTGTTTTGGGTGGGGGTTTGGGGGGGTGAGGGGGCTTATTCACGGGCCCGATGGATAGCCCTTCATCAGAGCTAAACAAAACATTTTTAAATCTGAAGCTCCTATGTTAAATAATTTTTGAGCTATAATAATTTTTGTATGTCCAGATASCCCCTTTTCAGGTGCGGTGGGGGTCTAGGGGGACTCATTGGTGGGCCTGACAGATAGCCCTTCATCAGAGCTAAAAAAAAATCTGAAGCTCCTATTTTGAATAGTTTTTGAGTTATAATCATTTTTGTATGTCCAGACACCCCATTTTCAGATGGAGCCCCCTCCTCAAACATGGGGTCTATTGTAAAAACGTTGGCTGGCTCAGTGCAGGTCGAACTCATCTACATTCCTGACAAATTTCATATTGATTGATGCGGCTGTTTCTGTGCTACAGTTGACCAAAAATCACTGAAATTTTTAAATAAAAAAATAAAGCTCATCAGACTGAGCTGTTTGAGCTGCAACACAAAACTCCCAAACTAACAACTTGTTCAGTCTTTCCTCCATCGTCACACTGCAACATGGATAAAACTGGAGTCAGACTCCCAGCTCGGTCAGAACAACTCAGACTTTTTGAATCGTTTGCTCCAAACGGCAGCTTTGAGGGTAAAACAGGAAGCTGGGGGCAGCCGCGCTCCGTCTCTGCTCCCCCACACAGAAAATAACAAACGTTTGAGCTGCCACTTCAGGCCAACATCGACTAAAGCATCACCTCTCCTCGCCGTCGCCTCGTGAGGAGGAGGAAACGGACAGGAGCAAGGACACAGGAGTCAGGTGGAGACTAACACCGTAAAGATGCTACGCTTTTTTTTCTCTCCTGTAAATTATCTGCCAGGTGAACAGTTACAGCTTTATGATTCTCAGGTTTATTTTGTTCCAAAGGACAGAAAAACAACAGGAAAAAAGGTTGCAGGTATCACATGCATGTGCAATAATGGTGGGGACTATTTCCTGGTTTTATCAAGTCAGTGTAAAGAGTGAAAAAGTTCAAGGACAATAATGTTTTTGCCCATATCTGTGGTAGTTGTGTTCATAATCACTGGCTGTACGTCTACAGATCAGCCTCAATAAAGATGGCTGCCATGAGGATCAAACACAAAGATGGTCACAARTCAATCAGTTTTACAGATATTGAGCTCAATATTGGTGTGATAACAACGCATTCACTGAGCCTAAATATATAAAAGGCTCAGCTTCTATTATAGTATATAATTTTAAAATAACTGTAGGAGTGGAAATCAAACATGCAGATTATTATGTGGTGCCAAATGTCACAAACACATTTTTATTATTTAACTCCCTGAGTGTTAAATTCTAAAAGAAAAGAAAGACCTGTGATATTCTAGACTCTGACAGGTGGGAAACCTGGTGAATTTAAATCCTACTGGATGTGGCTAGTAAACAGTTAAATTCCGTAAGGGCGGCGGCGTCCTCTAGGTAAGATAGTTAATTCTATCTTGACATAGTTAAAGTCCGCAAAGGGGCAGCGGAGCCCTCTGTTTTAAAACCAAATTAATGGGGCAAGGGCGGTCCCGTGTAAGTGGGCACTATATAAATCGTTCCTGTTCAAATTAAGTGCGTATATCAGGTGCGTGTCTAATAAGTCCTAGGCAAAAATACGTAAAAAGCGCTGTGATCATAAAAGAGCTCTCTCTCTCTCTCTCTCTCTCTGTGTGCATGTGAGTGTGTGTGGAAAGCTGCATACCACTAGGTCTCAGTTTTCATACCAAAGCAGTGAGAAAGCAAACAGTGAGTTCTTTGTGGAAGCTTATAGGCAAGAACACCTGGCCTACCACCACARGGCTGAACAGGTGTTACCACAAGGGATAAATTAATCACTGTCTCACTGGAGACATTTTATTGTTTACCTCACTGTTCTTATGTTTTACCATCCATCCATCCATCCATCCATCCATCCATCCATCCATCCATCCATCCATCCATCCATCCATCCATCCAACATACCCGTTTCTACCTTTCAGGGTCACCTGTGCCCATATCCTGCAGTCACACTGTGAGGGGCGGGTACACCCTGGACAGGTCACAAGTTACGTTTTACAAATTTTTCCCAAACGTTTCTTTTAAAGATATTATATCTAAATATTAAATCATAAATATAAGTTTGTAAATCTAAATGTAAAAGTTAAATCTTGAATGGTTGTTGTTAAAAGTTGAAGTTTACATTTAAGTATTTTGTAAAGGAACACTGCCTTTACAAAATACTTAAATGTAAACTGTCTGGAGTCCCAGGAACACTGCCTGCAGAGTTAGCTGCTAATGCTGCTAACTCTGATAATGTTGCTAACTCTGATAATGTTGCTAACTCTGATAATGCTGCTAACTCTGATAATGTTGCTAACTCTGAAAATACTGCTAACTCTGATAAAACCGCTAACTCTGATAATGTTGCTAACTCTGATAATGCTGCTAACTCTGATAATGTTGCTAACTCTGATAATGCTGCTAACTCTGATAATGTTGCTAACTCTGAAAATACTGCTAACTCTGATAAAACCGCTAACTCTGATAATGTTGCTAACTCTGATAATACTGCTAACTCTGATAATACCGCTAACTCTGATAATACCGCTAACTCTGATAATGTTGCTAACTCTGATAATGTTGCTAACTCTGATATTGTTGCTAACTCTGATAATGTTGCTAACTCTGATAATACCGCTAACTCTGATAATGTTGCTAACTCTGATAATGTTGCTAACTCTGATAATGCTGCTAACTCTGATAATGCTGTTAACTCTGATAATGTTGCTAACTCTGATAATACTGTTAACTCTGATAATACTGCTAACTCTGATAATGTTGCTAACTTTGATAATATTGCTAACTCTGATATTGTTGCTAACTCTGATAATACTGTTAACTCTGATAATACTGCTAACTCTGATAATGCTGCTAACTCTGATAATACTGCTAACTCTGATAATGTTGCTAACTTTGATAATATTGCTAACTCTGATATTGTTGCTAACTCTGATATTGTTGCTAACTCTGGTAATACTGACTCTGATAATGTTGCTAACTCTAATAATGTTGCTAACTCTGATAATACTGTTGACTCTGATAATACTGCAA
>NW_013952677.1:515286-529058 GCF_001266775.1 Austrofundulus limnaeus | reverse complement strand
TAATACTGACTCTGATAATGTTGCTAACTCTAATAATGTTGCTAACTCTGATAATACTGTTGACTCTGATAATACTGCAAACTCTGTTATTTTTGCTAACTCTGATAATGCTGTTACCTCTGCTAAAGCTGCTAACTCTGATATTGTTGCTAAATCTGCTAAATCTGCTAACCCTGATATTGTTGCTAGCTCTGATATTGTTGCTAACTCTGATAATGCCTAACTCTGATATTGTTGCTAATGCTGGTAATGCTCCCCTACAAGACATCAAACCTGTATTTGCGGCCGGTGTCCGAGCTGCYCTTCAAACGGTCAGATCACATCAATGTTGTTGAATTTATATTTTAAATGCCATCTTCAGCGGTGCTAGCAGCGTTTGACGTTAGCTAATCGTAAGATGTCATCATTCTGCGACAAACGTCAAAACTAAACACTGCTAAAGGCTACAGCTCAGACACCAGCCGCAACTGCAAGTTTGACGTCTTGTAGGGAAGTGTTAGCAGAGTTAGCAGGGGTAGCAGCATTGGCAGAGTTAGCAGTGTTAGCAGTGTTAGCAGTTGCTCTTGTCTTAGGATGATGACGTCACAACAAGAGGCAAGCACCAACAGCAAAGGCTGCGTTCCATTCCTAAATACTTAAATGTAAACTTCAGCAATTAGCCGCAACTTTTAAAAATAAAATTTACATTTATATTTAGGATCTAATGTTTACATATCCTATTTAACATTTAGCAAAAATTAGCAAAATTTAAGAACGCTTTGTAGAAATATTTTATCAGTATGTTACACTCAGAAGGTTCACTACATTGTTTAAATTATGAATCCACCTTGTCAGCCCTGTGTTATCCTAACCTTATTATATTTCATGCCACAGCTAGTCTCAGTCTTTTGTTTTATTTTCTTAGTCATTTCATGTATTTTTAACAACCCTAGTTCACAGCCTCAGCCTGTTTCTGCTCTGTGWTTTTCCCTCCCATCACCAGTTCACCACAGCCCCGCCTTCATGCAATCAGCTTCATGCAACTCACCTGTTATTCCCAGTATAAAGCCTTGTCATCAACTCTCAGTCTCTGCTAGATTTTCATGTGCTCTGCTATGAACTTCCTGCATTCTTGTACCTTGTCCCTCGTTAGTCCTGGTTCCCTGATCCTGATCCTGCTCCTCGGTTTCATGATCTCTGCCTTTGCCCTCGTCGGATRCCTCCTGTCATCTGCTTACCCGGTAACGACCCCTGCTTCACTTCCTGGTTTTTCGGCTCTTGGATTTACCCTCCTCGGCGCGACGCTTCATCGGATTACACGGCTCTCGACCCCTGCTCAGTTTACGGACCCACGACTCAAGCCTGCTCCACGTAGTCTGGTAATTCTTTTGGTTTTGATCCTCGCTTACCCCTGGACCCAGTTCTTGTCTGTTGGACTCAAACACCAAACAATAATAGGGCTGTGTATTGGCAAGAATTTGGCGATTTGATACATATCATGACAGAGGGGTCACGATACGATATATCCCGATATATTTCGATACTGTAAACAAGGCGATATATTGCGATTTTTTTTGGTCCAAAACTTCTACTAAATAAAAACCTCTTACTGGGAAAAAAGACAAAAAACAAAACGAAAAACCAAAATTCATTGTCTCAGAAAATTCTAATATTATATAGACATGCTTATGATACATTTAGCTGTGTTCTGCTTTGTATGTGTTTTATTTTATTTGTTTCATATTTCATCCATGTTTTCAATTATTAGACTAAATTTGCCAATAAATAGTTTGAAAATATATTTTTGCAGCTTTTAGTTTTTAATATTAATTTACCTTATGGTCACCCAACACTTAACAATAGCCTTTATGTTGTCATAAAGTTCAGTAAACAGATGATATGAAGCTGCTGCACAGAGTTTCTGGGATCAGCTGACCTGCATCCAGAACATGATTTGTTTAACTGTGGGTCGAACAGCAGGGCAGGTCCTGAAAATAAACAGTAAATAAATGGAGAAGCTAAACAACACAGTTAAACTGTTTTTGAAGCGAACACAGCAGGATAAACTTAAAGTATACGGACTTTGATGCGATGAGCCCTATATTGAGAGCAACAGACAGATTTTTATGTCACGGGGGGAGTGCCGAGCTCGCTCGAGGTGGTAGACGCATGCGCTATATGCGTAACGTGAAASCTGACTACAGTTGGAAAAAAGAGCACATAAAACACTTAATTTGTCTTAAAATACAGACATTGTGAGAAATAAGTAACTGTTTGTAACCTTACCTCAGCTTAGACGGCAGAGGGTGTCGATCTTTTCTGCTCAGATTCAGCTGTCGGAGCATGAAGCTAATGTTCACTTACAATGCTAATGCTACCCTTACTCTCTGGTGCTCAAGAGGTAGAGGAGCCAAGTGGCTGGCTCACTGCTGCCAACTAGTGGTCAGAGGCTGAACTACAACATAAAAATGAACGGCTGGCAGGAAAGTTGACYTTTTAAACCTTAAHAAAAAATCYATACAGGGCTTTAGAATATCGATACAGTATCAGGAAATGAAATATCGCGATATTTCAGTGTATCGATATTTTCTTACACCCCTAAACAATACAGAACGGTGACGACATCAGTGTCTCGGACCCTTTCTACCCAAATCAGTGTTTGTGTGTGGACCACCCAAACGAACACCAGGTCAGTCAAAGTTCACATTGATGCTGTTATTCATAGTTTTTTTTTGTGTGTCCAGAAGTTCCAGTCCAGTTTGATGTCCTGATCCAGAACCACACCAAAGCCTTGCACATTAATAATAAAATCTGTAAAAACTGTTTTTGAGTTTGGCATTAATTCAGAGTTCAAAAACCGATTTCTTATCATAAATAAACTATTTCTTGTTTATTGTTYTGAATTTCTACAGCTCTGATTGATATGATCACATTCACGTTTTAACAAAATCCTGGACATTTCCTGTTTGTTTTTCAGATGGTGGGAAACAGACGTCAGGGTTCAGTGGGGTTTCTTTCAGACAAGTTTGTTAAGAACCCACTCTGCTGGTTCTGACTGCAGCTGAGCTGTCGGCTGGTTGTTGATGTGGACCTGTCCGGGCTCGTAAAGGCCAGTCTGAGTCTAACTGGAGGGGACAGAGAAACCTCATAAGATGGCAGATTTCATGTGCCAGAGTTCAGAGAGTGCCAGCTTATTGCTGCTGAAAAGGTCACAGGGCTAGAGGGGGAATAAAAAGACTTTACTGAGGTGAGGTGTGTGTGTGTGTGTGTGTGTGTGTGTGTGAGGTGTGTGTGTGAGCCTGGGATGAAGGCCGCAACCTGAGAAAGCTGCGGCGCTCACATGAAGCGCCACGCCCTCGAGCCGCTGCTTCCTGCTCTGCTCAGTGTCCGTTACCTGCAGCTCTCCAGGAAGCAGACTCCTCTCTGCGAGCGCAAAATCAATTAACGGACAGATGAATTTCACAGATAACGCTTGGCAAAATGATAATTACCCCGAATCCTCAACGATCCGACTCGTGATACGAACCAGTCGGCGCTGCGGATCTGAAGCGTCCATGATGATTTTTTTTTTTACGTTGATCTGGAGATATGTTACTGCCTGAAGTAAAAATAAAACAATTGTGGAGAATTGGACAGTATGGTAAGAGGCAGGGGTCACGTTTCAGTGATGTTTGTGATGAGCGGCATACGGAGCTAACCGCTGTCGGTTTCATCCAGGCGCTCCGGAGARGTAAACTCCTTCCAATTCAATTAACAGGACAACGTTTTTACCGTGCTTTTCCACTAAGATTTTATTGTTATTCAGTTCACTGTTCTTACATTTTGCTAAATTTTTACTATATGTTAGATTAAAATTTTTAATATGTGTGAATCTGAAATGTTGAGTTTACATTTATGTATTTCAGAACAGAACACAGCCTTTGTTGTACGAACTCAGCTTGTGTTATGATTAGGGCTGGGTATCGATTCGATTCAATTCACAATTCATGATGATTCACAACGATTCACGATTCAGTTTGACTTTTTTTAATTAGTTAATGATATCATGCAGTAACACATTTATTTTGATATAGAAGACACTCTCAAAGGAACTAATTCTGTAAATAAAACTAATTGTAACTTGGTGCATTGGTAAAAGTATAAACATTAAGGGCAAACTTGTAAATTGGAGTTTAATCTTGAAACAAAACTGTCTCAAGTTTCAAAGGGTTTAAAGTTAAAAGGATTTGCAAGAGAAAGTGTTGTTGTATACATTAGTTTAAGAAACTAAGAATAATTTTCTTCGTCACTAAGAAGTGATGGAATATGGTTACAGAAGAAGAGGTATACAGTAAGTGTACACTTATATACATATATATAATATATAATATATTATATATTATATAATATATTTATATTTACTGTATGTACTGTACTGGGTATATGTACATTGTTATATGTCACAAGTATAGTGTTTTTTTTTTGTTTTTCTTTTACTCATCTTTCTTTATTCTATCTCACCCTGTCCTGTTTTGAGCTGATGTAATGTGCAAATTTCCCCACTGTGGGATCAATAAAGTTTTGTCTTGTCTTATCTTATTTTATCTTATTTTATCTTATCTTATGCCCACTCTTTTGAGGGGATGAAAACTGTATATATGTAATGTTTCTGTTACTTTCTGTTCAATAAAACTTAACAAGGATAAAAAGAAAATTTCAGCTAAAACATTCCATCACTGTGAATTACATTAAGATGTTTCTTAAATTTATAAATAATATTGGTAACAAAACTAAACAATTTTTTAGACTGTCGTCTTTCACACATTTATACAGGAGAACAGTTTCAGTCAGATGTTTACATCCAGTAGTTTGGTTCGAGCCGCTCAGAGCTTCGTTTCCCGCTAACGCGTTATCTAACATGTCAGAGCCTGTAGGATGATTAAAAAAAACAATAAATAACATCAAACAGCCATCTTCCAACCTGTTCTGCTGCTAGAATTAAGTTTTGAACTTTTTCCGCTCTCCTCCTGCCTCGCAGCGGGCGCTTTCGAGTTGTACGGATTTTTTGCAAAATTTACGGATTTTTGAGGCTCTTTATACAGGTCCGAAGAGGTTGACATGTGTGGCTAACTCTCCTAATTTTGCTGAAGTTGCTAACTCTGCTAACACTGTCAACTCTGCTAACTCTCATAATTCTGATAATGTTGCTAACGCTAAATAACACTTGTAACTCTTCTAACGCTGCTAACTCTGCTAACACTAATAAGACTTCCAACTCTTTTAACTATGTTAACTTTGCTAATGCTGCTAATGTTCRGTGGGAGTTCCGCAGGGTAGCATACTGGGCCCATTGCTTTTCCTATTATACAGWACATAAATGACCTTCCAAAAATACTGAAGTATTCAAATATTTTAATGTATGCTGATGATACTGTTCTTTTTTTGTCTGATTTCAATATTGAATCTATTAATAGTCAGGTACAAGCAGATCTTCAGACATTTCYTGGTTGGCTTCAAGATAATCTTTTGTCAATTAATGTTAAAAAAAACTGTGTGCATGTATTTTTCCTCACCCAGYWGACATTTCAATATAACAAATCAACTCACTTTTTTAAACAAACCCCTTGATATTGTCACTACCTACAAATATCTTGGAATTACTTTGGATTCTCATTTGACTTATCGTGATCATGTACAAGTCTTAACCACTAAGTTGAAACAGAAATTATACGTTTATTCAAAAATTAGATCCAATCTGACATCTTCTGTTTCAAATATCTATCTTCATGCCATTATACTCTCAACCATGTCGTACTGTTTACCTGTTTGGTCTCTTACAACAAATGAAATCTTAGAACCCATAGTTAGGCTCTACAACAGGGCCTACAAAATTCATAAAAAACTTCCTGGTTGGACTCATCACTGTACAGTTCTTTCATTGTCCGATGCCTTGACTTTTCAGAATTATGTTTTGTATAGTGGTATTAATTTATATTTTCAGATCTTCCAAGGTGCCAATTATGGAACTCTCTGTGCATTGTTGCCCAAATCAAATTCTGGAAGTGGTCATTCAACTAGATCTGTTACAAAAGGACAACTGATATTACCAACTTTTAAAAACTGTTACGGCCAGAGGTCTTTCTTCTATGTTTATACTAAAGCATGGAATGACATTCCTCAAAACATAAAGTCCATTTCAAAACTACAGCCCTTTAAGAAGAATCTTGTCTGCCATCTGCTGGTCACTGTTTTTGTGCTCATATTTAGACGTCCTATTTTGCAAATGCTGCCCTCCTGAAATTTGGTWTGCTTGTTTGTCTTTGTGTCTATGGTGTATAATGATGTGATTGTGATGCTGTATTTCTGAGTGTTTATGTGCTGCAGAACAGGAACCTGCTGTAAAACAGCAATTATGCTGAGTCAGGCTTGATTTTTAGTAATCTTTTCCTGTTAAATAAATAAATCAAAATCAAATCAAATCAATGCTGCTAACGCTGCTAACTCTTCATCCCTACATGACATTAAACTTGCAGTACCATCCGTTTGTTATCAGTGAACACATTTTGAATTTAAATGTTAACTCCTATCTTCAGCAGTGTTACCAGGGTTAGTGGTTGCTTTTGTCGCAGGGTGATGACATCATTACAAAAGCCGCACACCAACGACCAAGGTCTGCATTACATTTTAAATTTCCTGAACTTTAACATTTACCTACTAAATTTAAGGTTCAACTTTTACATTTAGATTTAAAATTTAATATTTACATGTCTTATTCAACATTTAAATTTGTAAAATGCAAGAACAGTGAGCTAAATAATGAAATGTTAGTGGAACTTTTTTTAGCTTAGTGCCACAAAACCCAGAATTAAACAAATATTGAGGTAAAACTTGAAGTGGTGGTAATCTGTTTTTTTATATATATATTTGACCAAAACGACCACAGTCTTGTAGTTTCTAAAACAGTGTTTTATAAAAGGATTTTACTCCGTTAATCCAGGTGTCTTTCGTCAGATTGGTAATAATATTTGTAAATCCAGACACTGAAAGCAGTCAGGCCATCTCTTCGTTCAGGGTAAACAGCAGATATGGAGGGAAAATAAAACACTTCTAGTTCGGKTCAGCTGATGAAAGTGTCACACCAAGGGGGAAGCTGGGGGGTGACAGTGAGCCACCCACCGGACTCGTTCGGCTCGCCTCCCACCAACCTTGGAGTGGCGGGAGTCAGCATCTCTGAGGAGTGCCTCAGAGATGCCGTGCTGAATAATGTGTCCTATGAATAAAACACATTAAGCTACAAAACATGTTGAATTATTCACATTTCAGAGCCTCCGTCCCTCCAAACGCAGGACGTATTAGTTCTTCAGTCCTTTGAGTCTCTGTCTCTGATCATTCCTCCCTTTGCTTTTTTTTCTTAATCCCTCTTTGTTCTTCTGTCTCTCCTCTCAGCTGAATTTGTGCTGATGTCTATTTTTACCCCCCAGAGTTACTACTTTTTCCTGAAAACGTCTGGCTGTTTACGCGAGGAGCTCTCAGCGCCGCAGAGGAGCGCGTTTGTTCTGATGCGGGTCTTTGATGACTCGGTGACACACAGAGATCCAAACTGGATTCATCACCGAGGACTAATCTGAAGCCACCAGCTGTGAATTTCAAGGAGAAAAGAATAAATTAAGGAAAAAGAGCGAGATTTGCTAATTAAATACTTGACCTAATATCTGTTTCACATCCTCAAGATTCATTTTTTTTATTTTAGCGTTTGCAACATTTGCACCAGAAGACAACACGATGTGTTTGTAAGCAAAATATATCATAAACCACTGAACGGATTTTGATGTAACTTGCAGGAAATATTGATCTGATAATCAGCAACGACTTGTTAAATTTTCAAGTCATTTTAGTTAAAATGGTCGCCAAATCCAACAGATCTCAGCAAACACAAAACCAGCAATAACTCAGTCAGTTTCATAGATATTAAGTTAAAATTTGGGAAAAGGGTAGATGACTAACTCACAACACAGACTCTAAACACTGGAGGAGAGTTCATGACTTTATATGAAGAAACCAGAGAACTGGACCTTTGATGCTTTTGTAATTGATTGGACACATACATGGTCTAGTAATTCTATTGTTATTGGGACGTTGCATTGACTTCCATTCATGTCTATGGCCAAACCCTGACCCCTTACCCCAGACCTAACCCTAAACCTGACCTAAACTTAATTTATACCTTAGTCCTAGGGATGCACTGATATGAAAATTTCAGCCGATATCAATATCTGATATAATTATTGCTGTTATGGCCGAAAACTGATATTAGTGCTGGGCGGTATACCGTTTTGTACCAAAAAATGGTTTTTATTGTTGTTATGATTTGACTTTTCTGAAAACCGGACATAGCGGTTTAAATGGCCTGAACACGCTCGGAACGTTTCGTCACGGCTGCCAGTGAACTGTTTCCCGGGGGACACTTTTCCTCGCAGCACCGCTATGCGCGTTAGCATGCTAATGTTATTGTTGGAGAAACTGGCGGCGGGTGGTGTTTCAGCTGCTTATATTGACCACCATCGCTGAATGTAGTAAACAACTCTTCAGTGACGTGCACGGTTAGATTTAATGTTATAATGGAGACGTTAATGGAGACTTTAACGTGCTTCTATTGTGAAAAGCCCGGGGGAAGTAGTTTTGTAATGTAGCTGAGTTGACTGGTGTGCAAGGTGAGTCGTCCTTTTAAGTTTTATTAACACACAATAGACCCGGTAATGATCTTTTCTCAAACCTTCACAATCGGACCAAAATGCATGATTACTGTCTACAACCAGGCAGAGAAGAAAAGACGTACAAGAGGAGGAAACAGCCTCACAGACAGAGGTACAGTAAAAGAAAAAAGTCACTAAGCAACATTTGTACATTTTATTATCAGCTGAGCTGTGATGACAAAAAAATACTGTCAAATACCGTGAAACTGGTGTAATTGTTGAAAATACCGTGATATAAAATTTGGGTCATACCACCCAGCTCTAACCAATATTTACCGATATTACACAAACGCACAAATTATATTATACATATACGCACAAACACAGAACTCTGACTCTCTGCTTCAGTTTTTCCTGGCTATGCAGCATCAGTATCACTATCATGATCAAACAGATGTCGRTCAACTAATCATCTCTCCTCCCAAAACTGAAACTAAAGATAAAAAGTGGGAAATCAGTATTGGATGTTAATATTGGCCCAGTTTAACATACCAGACCCATACCGATATTCTKAAAAATAACCAATATTGGCTGATACCYYTATTAATGCCGARATATTATGCATCCCTARTTAGTRKTAAACCTAATCCTCGAACCACAGATGGGGTTTTTCCTTTGTGTGAACCATGTAAAATGTCCTCACAAGTACAGTCTAATGTAAAATGTCTCCACACACACACATTTCTCTCCTTTAGCTTCCATGTCAACAAATGTAGGGATCTGTCCCAATGGGGACCCTCTTAGCAATCAGTTTCTAAGGTCCTGGATCAGATCCTACACTACAGTGGTGATGATGAGGAGTGAGACCAGGAACCGAAGAAAGGTCTGAAAGAGTCCGAGTCCAACCAAGAGACAACCAATCCATTGAAGAGGATATGATACTCTGAGATGATACTTTTATCCATTTATTTAGTTTTACCCACCGTCTGCAGCKAACACTGTGCGAGGAGACAAGAGATGTTGTAGTGATAACGTTATTAAAAATCATTTAAACACAAATGTAGCTCTATGTGGTAAAGAGGACAACACAGTCTGATGGGAATTTGTTTTCCAGCTGCTCAATTTTACTAAAAAACAATGTCTCAATAAAAACCCAACATTTTCCAGAAACCAGTGACCCGGGAGAACGATTGAACATGATGAGGCAAAGCCACTTTTGTTTGTTTCCTGCAGAGTCGAAACACAAACGTCAGATTCTTCAGCCACATATCAGAACCACACAGAGTCATGCTCAGAACGAGCCAAAAAATCCAGAAAAGATCAGAAAGCTGCTTTGATTTCCTTCACATTTCTCAGACAAAGTGATTTCTGTGAACTCACCAGGGCGCAGTACGTCTCTGGAGGGTCTCCACAGGTGATGTTGGGGGGATCCAGGGTAACCTTCAGGAACTGGGTCATGTCTGCCGCCTCCGGCTGGCAGGCCATGTAGTCCCAGGTGAGACCCTCYTCGGAGTAAACCTGAGACTTGCACACGTCGTAGTGGCCCCACGCTGCCGGGTAGTTCTGAACYGCCGCCTGGCAAACGCCGGTCCAAACCACCTGCAGCGCCAACGCCAGGCAGAAATGCATGACTGGTCCTCTCTCAGCTCCCACCATCGGAGCCGTGGTTCCGTCTGAAGACGCACAAACAAGGGATTACGTCTTTTCTCCCAGTTTTGTCCTCACTTAATTGTAGGGAGGAGGCATGTCAGACTCCCTTAAGGGGGGGAGCGTGGGTTGGCTTAGAAACTTTGTGTTGTTTCAGGGGTTTTTTCTGTCCTTTTCACGTTTCTGGAGAATCTGAGAGGTTTCAGGCCCAAAGATGAAAGGAAAAAGAAGAAGTGATGGGGGATGAGCAGTGTCGGGTCTCCTCAGCTCTCCAGGCTGTCAATCATATTCCACGTCCTGTGTGATGATCTGGAGCTGCGGGGAAACACAAGGAGAGCAAAGATGAGCAAATCTCCTTTTTGGGAAGAGATACCGACACCGAGGAGACATWACAGCAGGGGGAGGAAAGGTGTTTGTGTGGACAGAAAGCTGGACGMGTGTGAGGAAGAGGTGCCATGTTTGTGTTTGCTGTCCATCAAAACAAAGAAAGTCAGTACGTGAGGCCATCAGGGTAAACTAGATCCTGCTGCTCTCACACTAAAACCTTGAGTCTACAGCGTTATAGATTTCTGCTGCTCACACAAACATCATCTCTCTTGAGCACAATGAAATATAATGATCCATACAGATTATCAGTGCTTTGTTTTATCAKAAAAGTTCTGTAGACCTGAGGTTTCCCAACTTTTCAGCTTCATTCTACATGTGGGGGGCGCAGCTAAACAAAACATTAGCTTCACTAATTACCAATCCACTACAAGAAAACAAGAATCTTTGCTCCACTAAAACTAATCCACTAAACAAGAATCTTTGCTCCACTAAAACTAATCCACTAAACAACAATCTTAGCTCCGCTAAAACGAATCCACTAAACAAGAATCTTAGCTTCGCTAACACTAATCCACTAAGCAAGAATCTTAGCTCCGCTAAAACTAATCCACTAAACAAGAATCTTAGCTCCGCTAAAACTAATCCACTAAACAAGAATCTTAGCTCCGCTAAAACTAATCCACTAAACAAGAATCTTAGCTCCGCTAAAACTAATCCACTAAACAAGAATCTTTGCTCCACTAAAACTAATCCACTAAACAAGAATCTTTGCTCCACTAAAACTAGTCCACTAAACAAGAATCTTAGCTCCGCTAAAACCAATCCACTAAACAATTATCTTAGCTCCGCTAATCCACTAAATAAGAATCATAGCTCCGCTAATCCATGAAACAAGAATCTTAGCTCAGCCAATGCTAATACTCTAAAACGATTTTAAAAAATAGTGGAAGCTAATGCTAACCGCTAAGATTACCATCAGACTTCATCTCTGTCCAGTTGAACAGGTAGGACTSACTCCAACCAGTTTTCTATTGGTTTAATATGAAGGTGGGCAGGGTCATCTGAGGCAAATCAGCCAATCCAAACCAGTTAAAGCCCCATCTAACTTGTGATACTTCTAGTTTACCCCTTTTCAGCATAAAAACATTACTTTGATTGAGTTTGTATTTTTTATAAATACTGTTTGACGTTAGTCAAATGACAAATACCAAATACTTTCTCTACCATATTTTTTATGTAGTCAGTTTTTGTATTTGCTATTTAAATATTGTTAAACATTCTTTTATTTCTTTTAGAGTTTCGTAAACTGCGTAAAAAGAGAGGTTTTTACACTTNGTCAGTTTTTGTATTTGCTATTTAAATATTGTTAAACATTCTTTTATTTCTTTTAGAGTTTCGTAAACTGCGTAAAAAGAGAGGTTTTTACACTTTGTGAATTTTTTTAATGGACTTAAATTAGCAGAACCCAATTTAGCAGAAGAAGCTAACTGGTCCGCTAATGTTTTCTAAATGAGAAGCTAGTTCTGCRATTAGCGGATTGGTGGAACTGTTCCCACCGCTACATCCTACAAAATAAAAGTCACAGAGATTTGTGACTCCAACTGTCACTGGGTAAAGGACAGAGTCCATCATACTTTAAAGAGTAGAGGGACCATCCGGTCTGTTATCAGCACACAGTTCTAAAACCTGCCTCTCTGATGGGATGGGGGTGCATTAGTGCCTCMAGCATGGGAAGCTTACACATCTGGAAAAGCACCTTGAATGCAATAAAGTCTCTCCAGGTTCCTGGATGTTAACAGACTGATGGATTAATAAACTTTAGCTTCTTGCTGTGATGTTAACTTGATGTTATTTAATAAAGCTGAGGTGGCAGACAGCTACACACAGGTCAGCATCGTTTTATGTCACGAGTCAAACTGATGAGTGAAAATCTGTTTCTTTCATGTTAGTTTTTAATCAAAAACAAAAATCAGAAGCCTGCATGATAATTAAAGCATCATGTTTCATATCGCAGACAGCTCTCTGATCCATTATTTAATGATTAATACATGTACCTTCAAAATAAGAGTTCCCGTTAACAAAATAAAACACTTGTTCTAACTGGATATTGCTCCGTTCTTGTGTAAAATCAGCAGGTTGAGGCTGAGTTCAGGTTTTAAAGCCATGGAAGTGGTGGATCTGCCCATACCAGGAGCCTCAGCAGTTTATCACACGCAGTGATTTATTTCATACGGCGCACAGCCTCCATTTATATCTGCCAAGCCGGCGAGGCCACGGCTTCTGTGAGCATCCTGCTGCAGCGCTTTTACCAGCTTCTCCTTCTGAATAACACGACACCGCTGTTAATTTCTTATGTTTTCTTACAGCTTATTTTAGTAGTTGACCTTTTAAYAGTAGTCAACGTCTCAGCAGCACCAAGGCCGCGTGGTTCCTGCTTTTAACGTTCCTTTGAGCTGGAAAAAGAAACAAACTTTAATGAGATGTTTAAATAGTGGAGRTGTAAATCGTTGGTTTGTGATAGAATAAAACAGAATAAAACAATATGATGCTGTCTTTTTATTCAAACCGTAAAAACACGAAAMTGTTGGGAAGGATTCTCAGCTTCTACTAAATTAAATCACTCAGTTATAACCATTAATGTCTTTCTTAATGCTCATTAAATGGCAGCCATCTTGATGTGGACGGACTCCAAATGTTAACCAGTTTTAATTGTAAATTCAAAGATTATTCCCTGAAAGTTTCATTAAAATTTGTTCAAGGAGGCAGTTTTAGTTWAACAGCTTTCAGCATCAGGACGTAGGATCATTTAAAGCAGGGGTTCACAAAGTTAGGGTCGAGACCCAAAGTGGGGTCCTGAAACATAAAGGTGGGGTCCTGAAAAGATTTTGAATTAATAACACTAAAAAATGAGAACAATTTTTTTTTTGCCTTTGTTGTTACAGCAGAGTAATGRTAGTGTCCTTACAATGGAGAAAAAAAATCATAATAAATATTGTTTTTGTTTATTTGACATGAAAACAGTTTATTAACCAACAACAGCTGAGGGTACAGGTGAAAAGTTTGGGAACCACTGATTTAAAGCACGCGTTCTCAAATATTTTGGGTCTGGGGACCCCTTACAAAGGTGAAACATTTCCAGGGACCCCC
>NW_013952677.1:508562-509682 GCF_001266775.1 Austrofundulus limnaeus | reverse complement strand
GCTTTGTTGTGTGAAATGTTTTCTTTGTTTTTTTAATTTAATGAATAAATAAATTTGAGTTGACTTTTTTATTTTAATTTTTTTTTTTAAAAATACACATTTTTCTGTCACGCTGAGAGTGAACTGTCACATCATAATCTGTACCAGATCAACTCTGGTTGCCCCGAGGGGGAAGCCCCCCCATCAGCCGTGCTGCATCGAGGCTCCTAACAGTGAACTGAAAATGTGGGGTTTGTTTAAACCACAGGAAGGAGGAATAACTTCACGCCCGCCCCTGATGTCTGGAGCATTTTCTCCACTTTTCATTTTTAATTTCACACATTTTCAAGGGCAGCATCTGAACCTGTGTCTGTCCCGTCTCCCCCCGCTTTCATCTTTTCCTCGCTTCACCTGCTTCGTATTCTCCACCAGGTCCTCACCAAAAGAGCACGAAGAGCTCAGGAGAGGGAGGAGGGAGGAGGAGGAGGAGGGCAGACAGTCAGAAACAGATGAAAGATAGATAAAGATAGAAGCTCCGGCTGCTTTACTCACAACATTTCACTGCCTGCATTTCCAGAACCCCTGATCCGGTCCGTTAACGAGCCGCTGCCCGTCCTCATGAATAAACATTAGAAAACTGGAGCGTGGCCCCGCAGACATGACAGCCAGCGCTGCCGGGGGGGACACCGAGCGGTAATCTATCCCCGGGGCTTTCTGCGAGTGGCTCCGTCACTTAGCTCTCTGCGCTGCGTCTGAAAACCACGGCGCCTTTAATCAGCAGCCTTGTTATCTGTTAATAATGATGACAGGTAGCAAACGATAGCTCAGCTCTGTGACCCGGCCCAGGCTCGACACGTCTGCTCCGGGGAGGATGGAAAAGGCTTGTKTGTTWGCAAAATATCTCACCAACAGCTGGTTGTGCATCTATTATCTGTTTTTAAATATTAAGCTGCTTGTTTAAAACTTTTGCACACAGGCGACAGACATTCCTTCAAGTGAAGCTCGATTTATTATTTCAGAGTTSAACCTCATGAAAAACAAATTCCACCGAGCCCCTCGAGGACATGACTTCCTCAGCCTCCCCCCTTCAGGCTGTGCTTCTGTCTCCTCCACCAGCTGCGCCTGCCCCCCTCCTCTGTCA
>NW_013952677.1:505728-508433 GCF_001266775.1 Austrofundulus limnaeus | reverse complement strand
ACACACACACACACACACACACACAAACACACCGCTGCTTGGCTGCTCTGCGTGTGCAAGGGCAGCACTTCTGACAGGCTGACTGCGACGCTTCTGCCCCCGAGTCGAGCTGGAAGCCCCTCAGGCACCACTTACTCCACACACAGCCCCACACGGGGCGCCAAACTACCCCACCCCAACCCCCCCATCGCCACCCGAGCATGCCTCTCTGCGCGACACGGGAACATCTCATGCATTATTAAAACTCACTTTTCCTAAAAGGCCGCAGGCACATTATTCTGCAACCACAGTGACATATCTGGGTGCTGAAAACGTCCACGGCTCGGGACTCGCAGGTAGTGGGAGGAAAACTGGACGAGTCAGAGCGTTTAGAGCTGCTTTAATCACCTGATYTTACCTCACGCAGGCCGAGGGAAGAAATTAAAACAGGCTATAATAGTGACCTGAAACTGAGTTCACTGCTGCCGAAAAAAAACCCACTTTTATTCAAATAATAAACCAATAAAATCCCTGAAATAAATTGAAATGGACAAAATGAAAATCTTAAAACAAACCCATAAAAATTGTCTGACAAAAAGGAGGCGTGTCCTGTTATCTGTCAGTTTCCTGTTTAAAGTAGCGGTGCCACACTGAACCACAGGACGATAAATCATAAAAAAGCCAAACGGGGATTTTACAAACTGCCTGTTGAAGAAGACAGGAAGTTGTTTCTGGGGACAAGAGAGACAAACGTGGAGCTTTCAGACAACATGTCCCATCAGCTGCGTTCACAAACCCAAACAAGGAGCAGGCTCGGTTCTGTTCGGGAGCAGCTTTGCTGCATCTGAATCTGCAGGGRGGAATCTCAAGACTATCAAGGCWTTCTGGAGTAAACTGAGCTGCTCTGTTAGAGAGCTGACTCACAGATCATGAGTCCTCTAACGAGATACTGACTCTACATAAAACAGCTAAAAACCACAYATAATGAATCAGAACCAAACATTGGTCTGTTCTGACGGTTCAGAGCCTGGATGTGGATGAGAACCAAACTTCTCAGAAGCTGCAGCAAAACACCAGGTTGAGGTTTTATCGGTTTGAAATTCCGTTGAGCCAAAACTCAAAAGCAATAAAAAGTTTTTACTTTTTTAATGTACTTCAGGTTTTTTAGGGTTTGTGGGGTTTGCTGATTAAATCCTGCAGAGAATATTGTGTTCATCTACCTGCCTGATGGTTCGGACCAAACAGCAGCCTGTTTAACTGGAAACAATAAATGAAAGTCAGATCTGACTGCATCAGGCTGCACGTGCGCTGCATTCACGCCAATCAGCCAAAGGCGCGACACCAACAATCATCCGGGACAGATGAGYGGTTCGGCCTCAGGATCCACAAGGGGGCGACTCCCCGGGTGTCCTGAGGGTCGCGTCATGTTCAGATGTTTGTCCCCTTCTGATGGGGAGGGAAAGCTGCCAAAAGCCAAGAAACTTCAACCAGCTGCTGCGCGGGAAGCGACGGATTCCGCGCGCAACTTTTTTTAGGAACAAAAAGGAGAACTTACATTTGGTAAAACCCGGGTCCTTCCTGTCCCCCCTGCTSCCCTCCAGAGCCGCTCAACAAGTTCAGAGCCGCGCAGAGACCATGCAGCTCTTTAAGGTGCGCTCCTGGACGGGAATGTGATGAGTGCGCGCGCGCCGGTCTCCCGAGGATTTGGCTGCGCGCAGCATCCCCTCACAGCAGGACGGTTTGTTTTTCTGCCTCTTCACAACAAATGAGCGATCAGCGCTCTGAGGGCTCGGTCAGCAGCGCGGGAAGGGATCTGGACACGAGCTGCGGTGTCAAAGTGTCCATCATCCTGTCTCTGCCAGGTGGCGCGCCATCATCAGGGCGTCAGGTGACGTCCGCGCGCTCAGAGGAAAAACAAACAAACAAACAAACACCTCCAAGAAGAAAAAGAGCAGAAATCCAGTCCAGCAGGAGGAACTTTGACCTCCTCTCTTGTTCAGAAGTCCTCCATCTTCTCCCCCCGCTCCTCTTCCTCTCCTCCTCCCGGCTTCAGCCACCCCGCGGGGGGGCAGGATCAGTCTCTGCCGCGGCGGCTGAGGGGGTCCGCGCACATCTTCTCCCGGCCGGGCGCGCGGAGGAGATGACGGGGAGGATGAACGCGCTCCCAGCCTCTGCTAGATAAGAAGCACACTCAGCTTGTTCTCTCACAACCACACAACCACACAACCACACACACACACAACCACACACACACACCTATGTTTTCTCCCCACCCCTCCGGCTCGTCTTCCACACCCTCCTCCTCCTCCTCCTCCTCCTCCTCCTCCTCTGTCGGCACCGGGCAGCCAACTCCAACAGGAGGTGTTGAACCCGCAGCCGCGGAGTGACGCGTTGAGAGGCGCGCGAGCAGAGACAGCAGAGGAAATAAGTGTGAATAAAACCAAAGTTATTTAAAATCAAGAAGCGGAAGCAGCCCGTTCATTTACCCCCCCAACATGATGTTTCCACTCAGGGTGGGCGGAAATAAAGTGTCTGACCCTCTGAGGGTCGTGAAACGGTCACACAACTCTGCTGCGTGAATGAGACAAAGTAAAGGATGATGAGTTTCTGAAGCAGGTAAATGTTTTATTATTTGATCAAGTTTCATCTTCATGGAGGTTTAATTTGTTAATTTAAACAAGAAGCAGAATCAGCTGACAACCAACCAGGATGAGCTGAGGCTGAGG
>NW_013952677.1:503688-505441 GCF_001266775.1 Austrofundulus limnaeus | reverse complement strand
GCGTCTTCGCTGTTAAATTACGCACAGCTTCATTGGCGCAGAGACCTGCGGGAGCTGCACCTGGACTCCAGCTCCAAACCTGCGCGTGAGACTGAGAAAAACGCTCCAACCCCCCCGCGAGCACCTGTTCTGAGGGCTCGGACTGTCCTCTGATCCCAGCCCGGCCGCCCTCTCCGCGCGCGCCGCGGCGGAGCTTCAAAACTTCCCGCGCCCCTCGCACCCGCGCGGTTTCACTGAAAACCTGACAAAAACCAGGCTCGCAGCCGCCTCACCTCGTGCCTCTCAGCGCGTGCTCCTGCCGTCCTCAGCCCGTCCTGTCGCCTGTTGCAGCCCCGATAAATCCGCTTTGAAACGGGACATGTTGGCGCGGCTCGTGTCCGCGGCTCCCGGRGCCTGACGCAGCGCGCACCCAGGTGCAGACCATACACCAGACAGTCCGTTGTTTTGGCGCCGTTTGGGATGTGTTTTTTGTATTTAAACTTGATGATGAAGCGGCTGCAGGGAGCAGACGCGCTGCTCTCAGACACAATGAGGCGCTGAGGCTCTGACTCCTCTTCACCTGCTGGAGCCACGCGCTCAGAGGAGCCATGACGGAGAACATGGAGGCTTTTCTCTGCAGACAGGATGACTTTGTTTCATCATATAAAAGCTGCTGCATCGATCAGAGTTTTTAGGAAAAATTAGGCAAGTTTTCTAAAAATGAAACCAAAATCACAGTTTTATTGAAGCTATTAAAAGTTAAATTTGTTGTAATCTGAAGAAGTTGTTTCCAAACTCACATGTTTTGTTTAACAAACCCACTAAATTTACACAACTGAATGTTCAAATCAAATATAAATAATGTCATTCCATTCCAGTTTGAACATGTTTTGTTTTTCTGAAGTGCATGGTCTGCACTCAGTGTAAACAAAGCTGTGTAGGTAAACACCTGCTTCAATCGCTCCAGGTTTTTCCATAGATCTGCTCACAAATATTTCATTTAACAACACATTAACTGTCAACATCAAATAAAAATATTGTACAAGTTTTGRTTCATTCCTGAGTGTAAACAACAACAACAACAACAATATGCTGACAAGAAACAACAGTTTTGTGTTGGTTATCGGTGATAAGAGCGTGTTGAAGTGGGTCGACTCCAAAACAAATATTCAGCTTCAACAAAACCCACTCCTGAACTATTTTAGAAAGTTGGCACCAACAGGTAAAGGTCAAAGTTCAAGGACATCAGTTTGTCGATGTGTGAAAACATTTCAGTTKAAGCAGCCGAGTGGTCGGTGAGATATTTTGCTGACAGACAGCTCAGAGTTTTAAAAACAGATGAATGTGATCAGTTGAAGCTCACAGAGGTGGTGGGGATGACCCTCAGATACTACCACGCTCAGGTTTGGCTCAYTATCTTAAAGCCCCTTTTCTCTTTTAGAGTTGACTTCAGTCATTAATCACATATAGATGCAGAGAAGAGAGAGGCTCTCACTACCCTCAGCAAGGACAAGAACATCATCATTCTTCCAGCAGACAAAGGAAGGTGCACAGTTATTCTGAACCAGAAGGACTATGAAGATAAGATCATGACACTCCTTAGCGACACGACCACATACGACCCGCTGTAGAGAGATCCAGGAAGTGGTTACAAGAAGAAACTAACAGATTGCCTGAAAAGTTTAGAGCAGGACAAGGCTATTAATCGGATTCTGCCATAGCCAGGTGATGTGAGTCACCTGTGAACGATAGCCATGTGATGTGAGTATGAGTC
>NW_013952677.1:495409-497349 GCF_001266775.1 Austrofundulus limnaeus | reverse complement strand
GGGAGGGCACACACACACACACACACACACACACACACACACACACTCCTAGTTAAATCTAAAGAGCTCCATTTGCTGCCACTCCTGCTCCCGCAGCCTCCCGGTCTCCTTCAGCAGCCGTCCTCTGAACAATGAGTGTTGAAACCAGTTAGATTAAGCACAAGGCGTATTGATCGGCTCTTAAATTGCTGTGTGATACAACACAAATAATCTCATTTCAAGTTTCAACACTTGTTTCTAATGGTTTCCAAATGATTTCAGGCAGGAACGGATCACAATTAGTTTCGAATGTGGAGGTGGAGAGTGGCCGTGCATACAGCAGCGTGCTGCCGCTGACATTTCTATTCTCAGGACACCTGCCTTTGTTCAGCCTGAAAATCTGCCTTTTCTCCCCCCTTTTGTCCCCCCCCGGACTCTGAGGAGACATCGAGCCACAGCGAGTGGACAATAAGCCAGCTGCAAGTAAAGAACTTAATTTGAGTGGAAAGTATTATGGATTTACTTTATTCTGTTAGAGGGAAAGTCGTGCACATAAATGTCACTAACATCATATTCCCATTTCACACACACGCACGCACGCACGCACGCACGCACGCACGCACGCACACAAAAACAACAAAAAACTAAGTTCGCTCAAAACGTTTCAAATACCAAAGATTATATTTTAATATAAAACTAACAATGATGTCACTAAAGACAAAAAGTTAGCTGCAGGCAGAGGGGTGGAAATGAAAGGTCTTGTGTATCAGTGGTCACAATTTTACTGGTTTAATTGGTTTCGGCTCCTCACCACCTCCAAACGATCACATGGTCATGTGTTGGTCATCATCAGAACCCAACGGTACGAAACGGCAACCACTGGAGACAGAACGATGGTGGTTATTAAAGTGCCAAGTGTAAAAATAAATGTTAACTAATACGTTTTTATTATTTAGCTCACTGTTTTTACATTTTTTAACTAAATATTAAATGATAGGCTAAATGTAAATATTAAAGACCTAAATGTAAAAGTTAAATCTTAAATGTTGAAGTTTACATTGAAGAATGTCAAAATTGAACACAACCTTTAGCGTTAATGCACAGCTTTTTTTTTTGACGTCATCCTAAGCAGCTGCTAAAGCTGCTAATAGTATTAATGCTGTTAATGCTAACACCGCTAATGTTGTTAATGCTAACACCGCTAATGTTGTTATTGCTAACACTGCTAATGCTGTTAATGCTAACACAGCTAATTGCTAACACTGCTAATGTTATTGCTAACACTGCTAGTACTCTTAATGCTAACACTGTTAGTGCTGATAAACACTGCTAGTACTGTTAATGCTAACACTGTTAGTGCTGATAAACACTGCTAATGTTGTTAATACTAACACTGCTAATGTTGTTAATGCTAACAATGCTAGTGTTATTAATGCTAACACTGCTAATGTTACTAAAGATGGTATTTAAAATCTAAATTCATAATGTGTTCATTGTAAACAATACGAATGGTACCTGTGGTCTGACAGTTTGAAGTGTAGCTCAGACACCGGCCGCAACCTCAAGTTTGATGTCTTGTAGGGTCAGGAAGAATTAGCAGAGTTAGCAGCATTAGCACAGTTAGCATTGTTAGCACAGTTAGCGGTTGCTTTTGTTGCAGCCAACAGTAAAGGCTTGAAAAGGTTTTTATAAGGTTTTATATGTTTTATAGATGTCTTTATGTTCCAAATAAAGTTAGATTCAGTACGGGACTCTCGTCTCAGATTTAATGGCGTGTACAGGTTCAACATAGTGTGCAAACAGTCATGGTTAAACAGAACAAAAATAACTTGCAAAAGATTCCAGCACGCCCAAGGTTTCAGTCAAGATCACAAAACAGTTATGACTAACCTAACAAAAATGTCTCTCCTTGGTCTAGCTGAATACGTGCCACTAGTGCTGGGCGGTATACCGTTTTGTAC
>NW_013952677.1:492706-493875 GCF_001266775.1 Austrofundulus limnaeus | reverse complement strand
CCCCCACCCTTGGCCTTCGTTCTTCAACTTTCTTACTTGGTGAATCATTTGGCTTGGAGGCCACAATTTGGCTGTAATCTCCTGGACTGCAAAATAAAGATTCTTGCTGTTCAACCAGCCTGTTTCAGAGTTTCTCTCTTCATTGAGCAGCAGCAGTTCTGCAGAACCAGAAGACGTGGTTTTTACACCTCATTAGTCTTAATTGAAGAAGTGCAGATGTTTTACTGCAGAGTGACTGTAATCYAGTATTTTTTAAACTTATTTTTAGGTTGAACTGTTGCGGTGTTGATGAGGCAGCAGTAAAATATTGTGATTTGAGTTGACTTCAGTCTAAAAACAGAGGATTACAGTGAAGAGAGTCATTAATCTAAATTAGGCTGATAAAGATTTATCATTAAATAACTGATTTATTACTAACAGCAAGCTAAAATGTATTTAATGTTAACATCATATTCATATTTCTCCTCAGTTTCATTTTGTTAAACCTTCAGTTTTTGTCAGATTTCAGTTCTAATTAGACAAACGTTGTCGATGTTTGAAGAGCTGCTCATAAAACCAGTTGCAGTGTGCGTTCACACCACCTGCTAGTGTTACATGCAGCTTTACTCCACGTGTCCTTGCTCCGACCTGCGAGTAACACAATATTCCATAAGAGACAGAAATAGCTGAATATTGTTTGTTCAGCATTACAATTATGATCAGTGCTTTCTAAGTGGCAGGTAAGCTGAGACCTTCACAGAGTTCTACTTTGGATTAAAGCTGCAAAATCAAGCTTTTATTGATGAGCATCAGTAAAATAAATGTATTATTTACCTCAGTATAAACTGTAAAGATGGAGGAAGTCTTCGGTTAGTGCTGTGTGTTAGCAAAGACTTTCAGCTACAGGTTTTAGCTCCATGTAAATATGACAGATGAGTCTCGGCTGCAGCGGCCATCTTGATTTGTTTGGGAGATTTTTTTTAATTCATTCAGCTGAACCGACAGGAAGTGAACTTTCAGATTGGAGCTAAAAGAAAAGTTTCACCCTGTGCTTTTTTAAAGCGTTAGCAAAATATCTCAGGAACCACTGGATGTAATAAAAGTCAAAAAATATTCATTGGTTGAATATTTATAACACTAAACATATTCACCTTTTATCTTCTCTATGCTTTTTGGCATTTTTCTTGTTC
>NW_013952677.1:491116-492322 GCF_001266775.1 Austrofundulus limnaeus | reverse complement strand
AGTATATAATATACAAATACAAAATAAAAGTACATAATATACAAAAATTCTGTGCGTCTCCTGGGGGCTGAGCCCCCCTTGCCCTTAAAACCTAGTGACACCCCTGCTTCTTATCAACCACAATTAAATTCACTCTATCTAGGAGACACAGTTCATCAGGGTAGTATTTTTTTTTAAATATTAATGCAGAATAAAACAGATGTAACGACTTTCTACTTCTTACCTTTATAAAATGTAAGGAGTAGAAAGTTCAGGTAATTGTGTAAAAATGTAACGAGTAAAAGTAAAAAGTATGCTGAAAAATAATTAAGTAAAGTAAAGTAAAGTTTAATTTATATAGCGCCTTTCACAGAAATAAATTCACAAGGTGCTGTAGATTCAGGGAAGGGAGGGGGCAGTTAAACACCCTTTAAAGAAGACATAACAAGACAAACATGGGGGAGCAGGTGAAAGCGGTCATGCAACAAACACAGTTGCGCTGCCTTTAACAGAAAAACTAAGAACCACACAAGGGAAGATGAGGGAAAAAAATTACTCAATTTACATAATTACTCAGATAACCAAAAATTCTACTTAAGTACAGTAACAAAGTATTTGCACTTAGTTACTTTACAACTCTAGTTATGTTTTACATTTTAGCCTAATGTGGAGCTAACTTTTTAAAAGACATTTAAACTTTGTTACATTAAACTTTGTCTTGTTTAAAATTTGGTGTAAAGTTTTTTTTATGACTTAAATGATTAAATAAGTCACCTGTATCCATTTGTTTAATTTTCTATGAATTTTTAAATCTGTTTTGTTTGTTTTTATTTGTTTTTATCTAAATGAAACTAGAAGATAACTTCAATATTTTAATGTGAAACATCGATTTTTTTTTATAAAATGGTAAGGTTTTGTGAACAAAGTATGAGAAATAAAAGACAACTCATAACTCAATGAGTATTTTTGTAAATGAAAATTTCTGATTTTGATCGAATCAGACTGGTAATAGGGAGTTTGATAAAATTTTCAAACTTATTTTAGAGCTGTTTTCCCTTTTTGTACTCGTAAGGCTCTGTGTACAGATTCCAAAACTATTTAGTTTTTTAAAACTGGACCACCCATTAAGGATTTAGAGGTCTTTAAAGAGTAACTTACCCCAAAATTAACTTTTTTTAGCTGATAAACTGTCTAGAATGTGTCTAAAATGTTATATAGTACTGTTTC
>NW_013952677.1:488648-489998 GCF_001266775.1 Austrofundulus limnaeus | reverse complement strand
TATATATACAGTATATATACATATATTGCTGCTGGTGGTTTTATAAGCTGTCTGGATTGTAATGCTTTGAAAAAGTAAGGAAATATTTTTTTCTTGCTGTGTTTTTGGCTGTTTGTTGGAAGAGATTTCCTGAATGTCCTCCAGCTGGTATTAATATAGCCGAATATTGATAATTTTTTAGTATATCAATCATACTGTGAGTGAATATGGATGGAAGAACGTGATTTGTGGGGTTTTATCTTTCACATAAGTCCCCAGTGTCTCTGTGTGCAAGCATTTAGAAATTACAGTGTTTAGAAAAAGTGTCGAACATAGTTGGACATGTGTCCAATTATGCAATGGAACATGCTGGATTGTATTATGTCTCAAATATTCATTTTTTCTGCTATTGTTATCAAATTTGGACTGGCAATAGTTGGGAATCTAGATTTTAGCCCATGTTTTTTCTTCAATGCCTCCTTTCTTTCATGTTCTGTGACTCTTTAAAAATAAAAATTTAGTGAGAAAAAATATCTTGATTTATGTGTATTTTAACTTCAGTAACTAAATTACAGTTACACAAAATGTGACTGCTGAAGTTAACATTCAGATTCATAGCTTTAAAAAGAGACCAAACTTGTGAATTTACTCTAAAGTGTTCAAGAGCAGTACTTTTTATGGAATTTTAGGCCCACATAGGGACTTTGATAACATTTTCAAAATTATTTTAGAGCTGTTTTTCCTTTTTGTACTCATAAGACTCTTTGTACAGATTCCAAAACTGTTTAGTTTTTTTTTAAATCGGAGCCCCCATTAAGGATTTAGAGCAGAAAACAAACTAGATAAAACCTTAAGATAGATTTTGAAATGCTAAGTGGAGGCTAAACATGAAAACAAATGAAAAAAAAATCACAAAAACCTGACCCACGCATTGCCGGGATTGGGCAGTGCACTTATCAAATTGCCTACATGTTAACAATGGTTTAAACTGACATCAATATTAGACTAATTATTGAGGAAAATTCTTGTTGCACATTTAGGTAAACTTGAAACAATCTATGCTATTCCTCCTGCATCTTTTCACCATTCAGGAACCCATTCCTTTCCAAGATAAGACATTGTTCACTTTAATTTTTTAATGTAATTCTTCATTCTTTATTGTCCAGCAGTGGCTGATACTGAGACTTTTACTACCTTGGCTCAGGTACAAATGAGCCAGCTGGAACCATTTAGTGACTTGGAGAAAATACAGACCACTGATTGGTCAGAGAGAATCATCACCTGTGTGTGTGTGTGTGTGTGTGTGTGTGTGTGTGTGTGTGTGTGTGTGCGCGCGCGCGCGTGTGTGAGTGACAAACAGTACACGTCGAG
>NW_013952677.1:484245-485348 GCF_001266775.1 Austrofundulus limnaeus | reverse complement strand
ATATAACTGAACTTTAGATAAAAGGTAAAACAAGCAGAAAAATGTCTCACCTGTGACCTTGAGTTTTGACCTTGAAATTACCAGGTGTCATCATTTCACCAGTTAAAACCAGCAGATAGAAAGGAGATTAAAAAAAACTCACGTTAACAGAAAAACAATAAAAAAGTACAGAAAAGCTGCAATTTGTTGTAAAATAGCTAAAACAGCTAAAATTAGAAGAAAATTAGCTTTAAAGTATCTGAAAGAGCTGAAATAAGCACAAAAAACAGAATTAACACGTTTGCTGATTTAAGCAATACGAAGCTGAAATTATCATAAAATGTGATTTTAGTTGGAAAAAAGTAGCTTAAAACACAGAAAACAGCAGAAGATAAGGGCAGAATATATACAGTAGCAAAAAAAAGCTAAAATCAGCAAAACAGAAGCTGAAGGCAGCTTAAATTTGTACAAAAATGTTAAGAAAATCAGAACCAGAACAAAAGATAAAAAGTTCAGTAAAGATTTAAAAACCTTTTAAAGGTTTTAAAGAAGTTGAAGATGATTTAACTCTGTTCAGTTTCAGTTAGAAAAAAGTGGCAGAAAAGGCTAAATATGTCAAAAAGCACAAACTGCTGAAATACCAAAAGTGTAAAACGTTTTGATATTTAAATTGTGGAACTTGACACGAACAGAAGAAAAAAACAAGTCAACAGTGTGAATGTTTGACAAGTCCCAGTCAGACAGGAAACAGCTGAAGTTCAACAGGAAGTGAAGAATGTGAAAAGTGCTGAGTCATGTTCTGTTTTTACATTTTTTATTTGGTTTAAGGTCAAAATCTGAGGTTTATTTATAAAAACAAAGACAGGAGTTTTAGTATCTTAGTGTTTTGTTCAGGACTGATGGATCAGGACCTGCGGTAATGAGGGAGTTGATCCGATCCGTCCAGGTGAAGGAGGAGCTGAGACAAAAAGCTGTGTGTGAACCTGCCTCAGGTGGGCAGAGGAGGAACAACATGCAGTAAATTAGTGAACTGATGGTGAAGTTCTGACTTCTCTGAGCTCTTTTAGAAACCTGTTTGGAGACCCCACCTGAACCGGACCCCCTCCTCACGTCACGTCATGATG
>NW_013952677.1:480350-483116 GCF_001266775.1 Austrofundulus limnaeus | reverse complement strand
CTCCTGGATAGAGTGAATTTAATTATAGTTGGATGAGAAGTATAAATACTGTATATACCATTCTGACGCCGTAATACTTGTACACAACCCATCACAGCTGCACGCCGTTAGAAAAAATATTTTTTTGGGGAGGTCACCTCCCAATAAATGTCATTTAGGAAAATCTTAACCGCTCACTTTTACTCAGTACTTTTACTTTTAATACTTAAGTGGATTTTGTGTCAGAAATTTACTTTTGATATTTAAGTATAAAAAAATCAGATACTTTATAACTTTTACTCAAGTAGTATTCTTAGAGAAGACTTTAACTTTTACCAAAGTATTTTTTATGATAAGATACTTGTACTTTTACTCAAGTATGACTTTGAGGTACTTTATACAACACTGGAAATAAATACTACGGAAATACTATTAAAAGTAAAAGTAAAAGAGTTTTACTCGCTGCTGAGTTATGATAAGTAGCTGCCATCTTGAATCCTGATTTTTCCCACTTTCCAACAGGAAAYWCCCAATGGAGAGGCATTCCAGTTTAAAYTTWTAACTTTTAAGTGGGAAATTCCCACTTCCCAGTACAACTGGGTTGCAGCAAAAGCAGCAGGCAAAAATGCAAAAAAATGTAGATGTTAATTTTAATTTCTTCGGCTACTGTTGAAGGCTGTGCACGTCCATTTTTCTGGGTAAAATAATCAACGTGCATTATGGGAGATGTAGTTTATATTTCAATGCTGGTTTTAAAGCAGCTTTGAATCMTAAATTAAAAGTTTGCAATTGGTTTAAAACCTGTTTTATGCTAAATTGAGAAAAAAATAAAAGGGTTAATTTAAWTGGCTGACCAGACGGAAGTCACCTGCGAGCTACATTCGGCCCGCAGGCCTTAAGTTTGACACACATTTAAAAGGTTTGTCTGCTTTAAAAACACCATGATTTTAGCAGTCCTCTGCAGAACATGAAGAAGCAATCAGCAGAGAAAAAAACCCTAACCCTAACCTCTGGGCCAAACGAGGGTCCAGTTTATTTTTGTTTTTCAAGCTTTCAGATCAACTCTTTAAAAAAATGACAAAAACACATTAAGTAACTTAAAACTTTTGCACGGATGGTTTCTGATTTTATTTCTCTTCAGTCAAACTTTAGAGAAATTGTTTGGGTTTCACTGAGCACAGAAGAGTGTCGATACATCGAGCCGACTCTGTGGGCGTCGAAAGTAAATTAATTTTTAATCCACAGAGCTGTAATTTAGAGGGGCAGGTTTTTCTAAATGTTGCTGAAAACCTCAGAGGAGTAAACTCAACATTAAAAAGATGYTTGATAGATTTTTGTTTAATTTATAATGATCTGTAGTCGTGCAGATAGATGGTTCCTGAAGACGGGTCGAGACCCCACTGAGGGCTGCAAAACTCCAGGTGGGGTTTTAAAATGATCTGTAATAATGACATTAAAATTTAAAATAATTCACAGCAAGAATCAGGACGAAGCGGTGAAAGAAAACTGACTGACGATTCATATCTGCAAGTTTTAGCTGATAAGTGAAGATTTTAAAACTACTGGTATAGATTGTCTTTTAAATATTCTGCTTTTAGCATAGCTAAACGTTATTTTTCTGCTATTAGCAATGCTAAACATTATTTTTCTGCCTTTAGCATAGCTAAATGTTATTTTTCTGTTATTAGCATAGCTAAATGTTATTTTTCTGTTATTAGCATAGCTAAATGTTATTTTTCTGTTATTAGCATAGCTAAATGTTATTTTTCTGCTTTTAGCATAGCTAAATGTTATTTTTCTGCTTTTAGCATAGCTAAATNTAGAAACCTGTTTGGAGACCCCACCTGAACCGGACCCCCTCCTCACGTCACGTCATGATGAGATTCAGAGGAAGGCCGGCTGCTGAGAAACAAAAGCTTCACATTGATCCTTGTTCCAAACAATCAATCCCTCACTGCTCTGATATCTGTCTGCACGGCCCGGAGCCCGCCTCTGTGTCATAACAAGCTCTCCATCTCTTATTCAGCTCTACCTTTCTTTCTTATCCAGAACTCGCTTTCACGCATGGATCCGTCCCRATGCCTTTTCCAATCGCTCCTTATCTTGTTTCACGCTCTGACGTCTTCCTGTTTGGACGCAGCAGCTTATCGGCAGAAAGGTGTTARCAACGAGCAGAGGAATATTCTCCAAAACAAACCTCTGTTTCATCTGCTCCAGCCAATCACAGCACAGCRCTGCCAATCAGCTCGTTAATCCCGCCCACTTTTGTCCCCTGGTTATCCACTGGTACATGTTACATTACAACACAGTTACATTAAATTACCTCGTACACACTGGAAACTCATAATATTGTTTTTTTTAAAGACAAAAGTCTGGTCATTTCTGAGCTAACGGAGCTCTACCTGGTATTTCCTGCATAGAAACAGTTTTTCTGTGTAGAAACACAGAAAAGTACAATATGACTAAATGTGAAATAAACAGAGTTGTAAAGTAACTAAGTACAAATACTTTGTTACTGTACTTAAGTAGAAATTTTGCTTATCTATACTTTACTTGAGCAATTATTTTTCAGCCTACTTTTTACTTTTACTCATTACATTTGTACACAATTATCTGTACTTTCTACTCCTTACGTTCTTTAAAATGGTAATAAGTAGAAAGTCGTTACTCCTTTTTAATAATACTATCCTGATAAATTGTGTCTCCTGGATAGAGTGAATTTAATTATAGTTGGATGAGAAGTATAAATACTGTATATACCATTCTGACGCCGTAATACTTTTACAC
>NW_013952677.1:476831-478078 GCF_001266775.1 Austrofundulus limnaeus | reverse complement strand
CATGTGGGGACAACTGGTACATGTGGGGACAACTGGTACATGTGGGGACAACTGGTACATGTGGGGACAACTGGTACATGTGGGGACAACTGGTACATGTGGGGACAACTGGTACATGTGAGGACATAAGCTGAGTTCCCATTTAGTTTTGGTGGGATGGGGGTTAGGTTTAAGGTCATGTAGATACCTGTGAGGTTAATTTTAGTGTAAATGGTCAGGGATAGGATGTAATATTACCAGAAAAGGTCCCCACGGGGATCTAAAAACAAACCTGTGTGTGTTGCAGCTCTGGAGTTATGAGGCGTATTTGTTTTAAAGTGAAGATAAACAGTATCAGAGTGATTTGACAACATGACAGCAGAGACAATAGAAGCAGGAGTTATCRCAGAACAAACGGAGCAGCTCTCTTTTACTCATTCACTGCTTTAAGGTCACAGAAAGTCACTGTTTTCTGCTTCATTTGTTTATTTTCCTCTGGATAAATAGAGTTAGAGGAAGGCTCGTTGTTGGGAGAGGATAAGATCCTCCTGGTTTGTTCTTCCAGCTGACCTTGGCTGCTGCAAAGTAAAAACTGATGCTTTGTTTTTTTGTTCAGAGGGACAGATGGCAGGATTCACTTTGTGTTAAGGTGCTGCGCATCTTCACCAGGAAGGACCGAGAAGAGAAAAGCTGTTAGTCAGAGGCTGACAGCCGAGGGTTAATCTGAACTGACAGCTGCACACACATGCTATGTTYCTCTATCCTTGTGGGGACTTTCCATTGTCTTCCACTTGTTTATTGGTCATTTCTATAGCCTGACCCTGACCATTTACCCTAAAACTAACCAGTCCAGTACCTACCTGACCCTAAATCTAGAAAACTCAATTCACACCTTAGTCCTAAACCAAACCCCTGACCCAGAAGTGGAGTTCTACCACATTAGGACCAGTCTTTGGTTCCCATATGGACTACTGGTCTTGACACGATAGGTGTGTATACCAGAAACTGTCCTAAAGATGTAACAAAAACAAGAASACATACACAAAGGTTAGGTCAAACCACTCTTTATGAGTAGAATAAACATGTAATGTTAAAATTACCAGTTTTTACCAAGTGAAATTTGTTAAGAGAGAAAGTTGTTATAATCTGAAAGGGGTAGAGATGTTTGTGAAACCTGGATTTGGAATTAGTTTGAGGGAGCGATGTATAGTGGGTAAAATAAGTACTGAACACGTCACCATTTTTCTCAGTAAATATATTACTAGAGG
>NW_013952677.1:471039-476127 GCF_001266775.1 Austrofundulus limnaeus | reverse complement strand
CTCTCAGACTGAAGAAGTCTCTTGGAGGAGAGACGAAACGTTTCATTAGAGAAGAACCCGTCCAGAAGACCTATACTCCTTTTTACTGTTTTTCTGCAAAGAAAGTTGTTTTTTTTTTACTTCTTTGAGCTTTTCAAACTGAAGTTGCACTAACACGTTTGCTATTAAATATTTTCAGCTCAATTCCAGCAGCTTTCAGCTGAAGTTTTCAGCAGTAAGCATTCACACTAGGATTTTTTGCAGGAAATGTAATTTCTCTGTATTCCTCATCCTTTAAATCAGTGCTGCTCTCTGACTCGGAGCATCTTTCTGCTCCTGATCAGCTCTGCTGCCTCAGATGAAACATATTGACGAGTGTCTCTGTGTGTTCGCCTGCAGGGAGCCATGAGTTAAACAATATTCCCACTCCTGCTGTGGATTCGTCCCCCGTGTCTTTTGTATTTTCTGGAAATGACACACTGGCAGGATTAGTGGACGCGAGCGAGCTGCATTCATCTTTGTGACAGAAAGACGACGCAACCGAGACTCATAGAGGAAATCCACCTTAATTAGAAAAAACAGACAGTTTTATTAAAATAAACAATTCTGCAGCAGATTTATATTTATAGTTCCCATTTATCTCTGAACAGAGCGGTCCTGCTGCGGGTTTGACTCCTCTTACTGGACTGGATTGTCTGACAGGAGCTGACTGAGGGCAGACGGCAGGAGATTTAGCTGTACAGTATTGCTTTCCTCCAACCAAATCAAAAAATCCATTAAAGCACATTAGCACAACTGCTAATTGCTAGGCACTGTGTGTCTAATTGCACACATTGATCTGTCCACAAGCTCCCCCAGTTGAAATGGAATTGTGAAATTAAAGACCTCAAGTTGACAGATAAAGGATACTGGTCGGATACTGGTCCACATTCTGCCCCATGATTCCAATATTATTAACAATAAGAACACAGGAGTCTGAATACTAATAATATAACATCTGTTTTCTGCTTAAACTCTTGACATTTGGAACAGAAACGTCCTTTATAAAAATAAACTCTGGATAATCAATGTCTCACAGAACAGAGGAGRTGTTGGCATCCAGTTCTGAAGTAAAGTAAAAGCCTTAAAGTAACAAAAATAACCCGGGACATTATTTTAATCTAATATTTCAGTTCTCAGCTTTCAGCTTGGGCACAAAACGTTTGGTCCGATGTTCCTCTGTGCCGTTTATAGCTCCAACACGAGCTCGGTGTCGGTTTAACTCTGCTTTAACGTGGCGTCGATGAGGATCGGCGGCTCCTCGTCACCTTTCAGCTGCAACAATCATCTGTGGAATCAGCCGAGACGTTCGGGCCGAGGCGGCGCTTTGATGGTTCCTGCTGGAGAAATCTAATTCTGTCGTCTCARACAACAAACAACTAAACAAACCTGCTGCTGCTTTGAGGGATATTTTTATTCCACCAGTTCAAAAGACAGAAGTTCTAAACCACGAACCGGATCAGGTTGACTGACCCGGACTGTGCCTGAAGGTCCAGGACTTGAGCTGGAGGATCTGGTGAATATATTTGGCCTAAGGAGCTGTGGTACTGAGTATGGACCAGTCTCTGCTCAAACACTGGGCCTCATGCAAAATCCGTTGGTACGCACAGATTTGTTCTTAAGTTGTGCGTACGAGTGATTTAGGAGAAYTTGTGGCATTCACCAATGTTTTCGTTTTCCAAGATTTTTTTCAGATACGAACARAATTCAGGAGTGGTCCAGACCTGTCGTATATTTTACCAGCAGTCAGTCTGCTGTTATCCAGACGGGTTTTCTTCACTAATAACTTTATATTTCATTAGTTTGAAGATATTTTGAGTTGAAAATAAATCACACTCCATAATTATGTTGACAATAGGCTATTCTGCTTGAATTAGAGTTATAATTTTAAATGTAATAATTTAGACTAACAATATAAATTGTCCGTCCGGCCGGCTTATCCGAGATCAGGTTGCGGGGGGCAGCAGAGAGACCCCGCTCTCCCCAGCGACACTTCCAGCTCGTCCTGGGGGACTCTGAGACGTTCCCAGACCAGAGGGGATACATAATCCCTCCAGTGAGTCCTGGGTTTTCTCCAAAGTGCCAGACTTATTTTGAAAACATTTAAAATGCTTATTTCAGAACCACAACTGAGACCACTTGAGACCGCGCTGGGGGGGCACGGTGCGCGACGGTGTGTCTTCTGAATAAATGAAAATGATTTAACACAGTTGTTTATACTTTTAGCAGCTCTTTTTATTCCACAGCTGACCTGCTAAAAATGACAGATTTTCTTTTCTRGATCTCTGACAGACGGACTTCAATCTGAACTTGTAAAGTTTTTCTTTTTAATTTTCGCTGTCATTTTCATGAATGGACACTTCCTTGTATCTGAGGCAGGAAACATAGCCTTATATGGTGTTTTTGGGGTGGTAATTATGCTAATCTCCTCTCACGTGCATGAGCAGCTGGATAGAACAGGTGAATTTATGCAGCTCATTTACACACTTTTCCTGAAGATAGAAGAGTTTGTTGAATCTGACGTGACATGTTCGTACGAACCCTTTGTACGAACAAAAGTAAGAGAAATTTAGGATAAGAATACGAACATGTTCTTGTATGAGGCCCACTGTGTTTGGTATGGGCGACCCTTTCCAGTAGTGGTTCCTCCCAACCTGATCTGTCCACATTAGAACTGAAACCCCTCTAGAGAATGAGATGCACAAATTACACCACTTMCAGGGACTTCAAGGCCAAACAATCTGAACGGCTGTTCAGTGCTCAAACAAAAATTAGAASCTTTTCTTTCCTCTGGGCAACTTTTGAGTTGGAGAGCTAGCTATCGCTAGTTAGCGATCRAGGCTAAAAACAACACCCTCAGCTCTACATTTATTGTAATTAGTAATTAATTATGACTGTATTTGAGGCTAATTGTTGGTTTTCTGTTCAGAGTCACCTTCGACAAATGATCAGCTGAGCTCCCGGACCGTTTCTCCACCTTCGCCTACATCTTCACTGCAAAAACTGTCCATCTAACCAAGTTTTAAAATCTTATATCAGCCAAAAAGTCTTTTTGATCTTGTTTTGAGCCTGATTTACTAAACAAGAACTGATTGTGTAAGAATAATAATCTTGTTTTCAGAATGTGTAAGATTATTTGTCTTGTTCGTCTGAAAATTTGACTCAAATTAAGTCAAACATTTCTGCCAGTGGAATAAGAAAATTTTACTTGGTAAGATTCTTCAAATAAGTAAAAATTGAGTCCAATCAAGTATTTTAAGTATCTTACCAAGTAAAATTTTCTTACTCCACTGGCAGAAATGTTTGACTTAATTTGAGTCAAATTTTCAGACTAACAAGACAAATAATCTTACACATTCTGAAAACAAGATGATTATTCTTACACAATCAGTTCTTGTTTAGTAAATCAGTCTCAAAACAAGATCAAAAAGACTTTTTGGCTGATATAAGGTTTTAAAACTTGGCTAGGTGGACAGTTTTTGCAGTGTATCGTGCCAGCTGCCTCTCTCTGTCCATGAAGCCAGAGGCCGGTCAGCAACAGGAGAGCTGCTTCGCTTACATTCAGACTTGAGATTTTGAATTAAATCAAATGAACATGTTTTGTAGAGCCCACAGATGGATCCTCTTGTTCTAGGACCCCCATATTAGGTCTCCTTTAAGCATTAAAATAAATTATGTTTTGCTCTAATTATTCCATCCTGTTGGTAAAGTGTCTAAAGTGATTATTTTTACGTACTTGTACCCTTAAAGTACTCGTCTCATCCAATGAAGACACGTCCCTCTTACCTCCRTTTTTGAAATAAGACTCTTTCTATGTAATTCGGCTTTTTAGAAGAGGCTTGTTGGAAACCCTTGGATCTGCACCTCCAGCGAGCCGTGCTTCTCCTACTTTCTGCTCATCCCCAAACAATGACATCATCCATCTGAAGCGTTGCTCTGCACAACTACTTCCACTCTGTCCTCTAATTGGCAAGGCAGAATGTGCCAGAGGGGACATTATACTACATTCCTAAATAGCTACCGTGGGCCACTGAACAAGACATTTAGTTAAAGTTGGTCATTCTGCGTCCCAGGAGAGCCAGTAAGGCGTCGCCTGGAAGAAAAGAGCAGAAACGTACAATCTGCTGCAGATGACAGTATTCTGCGGTGAAGTCCCTGGATGCAGGGGAGATGGCAGGCTGCGCAGCATGGAGCAGAGTCATGCACCACCTTATCTGGCTAATAAGCTGTAAATAAGAGTCTGAGGTTCAGTTACCTCTTTTTCTGTGCGGAATAATAATAAAAGAAAACATTCAGTCGGATCAACTTTTCTTTAAAAGCTTAAGAAAAGCTCCGTCCGCTCCCTCGAAGCTTGTTTTTCAGAATTACTTTGGCACAACTCGGAGCTGAATTACAGGCAGGACATCAGTGCACTCCTGGTGAACTTTTGTCTGTGCAATAAATCAATGTGAACTCGTGCTGACATTAGCCTTTTGGAAAATAGTGTAAGTCGAGGTGAGTCAGGTGAGGGAAGTCAGAGTTTTCTGCCTTGTGAAATCCTTTCAGATACTCTCTTCAAAGTAGAAATAAAACATTTACTTTGAGGTTAAAGTGTTTTTAAAAATGGCCTTTATGGCTAATTTTAACTGCAAGTTTTGGCTTGGTTTTCCCTAGAATTAAAAATAATTAAAATTAGGGATGTCTGATAATATCGGCCTACAGATTTTATCAGTCCAATATTAGCATAAAAATGTAAAATCTCTACATAACAGTGTTGGTTTTTATTCTGATAACAAGTCTGTATGAGAAAACAAGAGCAGAGCGAGGAAATGTGATCCACGAGTCCAACAGTCTAAGCTAAAGTAGGCCTGTCGCGATAGTCAATAAATCAATTAATCGCACGATAACTTTTTTTGAGGTCGGTAAAAAAAAGACGCCGATAAGTTTCATTTTTCTGCTTGTTTGTTTACTTCGTCTCTCTCCCTCTCTGCTCCGCTGCACAGGATGAGCTCCTGCAGCTGACCCCTCCCCTCCTGTTTTCTTAGTGTGGGAGGAGCGAACTCTCGCTTTAGCGTGAGAGCTAGTTTCTAA
>NW_013952677.1:465938-470437 GCF_001266775.1 Austrofundulus limnaeus | reverse complement strand
TCCACTTTGTTAAACATTCTTTTAAAAATGAAAGTTTATTGATTTATTACACTTACACATTACGCTTTTATAATTATTAGTTGTAAAACGGTCACCAGGCAATATTATCGTTTATCGCAATAAATTTTGAGACAATTAATTGCCCAGCAAAATTTGTTATCGTGACAGGCCTAAGCTAAAGGATAGCTTTGGAAGCCCACGTCTAACCAAATATTTCATGAAAAAAGAAAAGTTTTAAATCTAAAACTCAGAAACTGGAACTTAGTTTCACAAGATTGGAGCCCAAGAATGAAAGCTCTGCCTCTGATTTTAGAACCTCTAGGAACCACTAGTAAACCTCTGCACTCTGTTAGGAAATTATGGAACAAGGAGCTTGAGATGTTAAGTTATTCCTTCCTGTTTGTGACAATCTAAACCTGTGGAATGACTTGTAGCTAAAACGAAACTTTAGTAACAGAATGAACAGCTTAACTAATTATTTCTTTGATAATAAGACTCAACACCTCTCTTTCCTGTCCTCCAACCAGCCGGTGGAGGCAGATGGTCTCCTGTCCTGAGCCTGGTGCTGCTGGAGGTTTCTTCCTGATTAGCAGGGAGTTTCTCCTCTCCACCGTTTGTTCAGGATGGGAGACTGTGATGAAGTGATTCAACACAATCTGCTGCTTTCTTCTAGATTATTCTTTTTATGTACAGTGCCCCGAGACAACGTATGTTGTGACTTGGTGCTATATAAATAAACTTGAACTTCCTCTGAACCTTGTTTCCTATGGTGGCAACAAATTTGCAGCCATGACCTTTTAAACCTTTTCCTACTATATAAACACCGTCTAAAGAATTAGACAACTGAAGGTTGAAAAAGAAAATCAAAATGTGCTTCATACTTTATAAAAGTTGTACAGTTTTGGCTGTTTATGTTGTATTTGAGCTTCAAACTAAACTAAAATAATAGAGTCAAACTATCTGTAGTGATAAGACAGATAAATGTAAGGCAACAAGAGAGCAGCTGATTTCTCTCTCAGGTCTCCCTGGTGTCTGGTTTCCTCTTCCCAACTCTACCAGATTAGCAGGATTAATTATTGTAATCCCTTTTTATTCTGTTGTTAATTGTGTAACAGAAATAGCTCAACTGCTCCTGTTCATTAGTAAGTAAACTTAGACACACACACACACTTGTTTTTATATCCTTGTGGGGCCCGTCCATTGACTTCCATTCATTTTTTTTGGTAATTCTATATCCTAACCCTGACCACCAACCCTAACCCTAACCTCACAGGTACCRACCTGACCCTAAAACTAACCTAAACTCAATTCACACCTTGGTCCTAAACCCAACCYCCACACCCAAAATCAGCCTCCGAAGTTGTGGACCCTGGGCCCCACAACACACAAACGATTACATTACAGATGTGGACTGGCTCTTCCTGTCCAATCATGTCTGCTTTTCTTCAGGGTGACTAATTTTATTTTCTCGATGCGTCTGACCTTTGCCAGAGTTGCTTCGATGGCAGTGACTTCCTGTCCCCGCGCCTCAGTTACTACAGCAAACAAAGCAAGATTAAGAAACTGTTTTATGTTTCCCACTCACAGACGAAATGTGAGCCGAGCTGYGAGCGACCGAGGGACACGGTGCAGAAACCGGAGGAGCCAAATACATTTTTAAGACTTCATGGTTTCCACAAAAATCTGGTAATGGGAGTTTTTAAAAGGAGATAAACAATCTTTTAGAAAATGATAACGTAGTCTGAAAATATTCTAAAACTTAAAACAGTTAGGAACTCTGGGGTGGACCAAATAACCAGACCTAGACCCACTTTTGAGGTGGTCTCAGTCCACTTCCCAATCAGTTCAGTTGTGGTCCACTTCTGRTGTGAACAYAGACTGGCTTTAAACTGAACCAACTACAGGAAACATGCGTCTTTTTCAATGAATCACGCTCTCAGGTTGCTCGTTTTCAAGAAATTTGATTGGTTCTTTTACTGCTTCTTGCAAAGGTTATTGGTTATTCACAAAAAAAGTGTGCATTACGAACAGACGTGCAAACTTAACAAATGTTGAAAAACAAACACATGCCAGGATACGATTTTATGAGGAAAAACTTACARGATAACTTCACCCTGATGCCAACAAATTCCCATAAAGCTGCCTTTTTTAGTGATTACTTGGTGAAGGGTCGTATAAAACTGGAAAGTTTGACAGAGCTAAAATAACGTTGAAAGTGTTRGCTAACTGCAGTGTGTAGCATACTCTCTGCTCAYTGRTCAGTCAATGAAACCCTCGCTGATTGGTTGTAACGCCATGCAACAGCRACAAATGTTGAACATTTTTCAACTTTCATGTCACGTCGCAAGCTCGCGTGTGMACATGTACGAGTGCGAAATTTCACATGCACAATTTTAGCTAGTTGCTCGGCTGTTGRAGGGTGTGCGATTGTCGCCTCATCGCACAAGTTCCATAGGAAATAAATGGAGATTGAGCGACGTCGCCTCCTGTGTGTCGAGACCTTTAGCCCTTCAGTGTTGCTAATGCTAATGCTACCACTGCGCTACAGCTGCGGCGCATCGGTCTCATTTGGGTTGGGGCATGCATTTGCCAACGTCGTCCCAAAATAACAAGTATATCATTGGGTATCCGCCTTTGAATGAGCCCTGAAAATCTAAATGCTACAGACTTAGCTTATCCAGGTCAACTGGGTAAAAGCTGAAGTTGCTATGAAAACTATTGGAATTGTACAAATTCAACAAGATCAAAAWGCTGATTTATAGCTTAGACATTTATAACAAAATCTCATTTACGATTATAGAAGAAAGTTTAACACAAATCAGTTTAAAGCAAATCCATCAGGGGTCTGTATAACAGCTTAAATTTACATGTTGAATTTGTGCAATTATAATCAGCTTTTTCCCAATAAATGTGTGAAATCAGCCCACTTTGTGCATTTCTGATAATTTAAAGACAAAATGGTCCATCGTATTACCAGCACCTTCGTTCTTTCTGGTCTGTGCTTGGTCCCACCCCCCTGTCATTTCTGACCCGCCTCCATAATTTCTGTTCCGCCCCCATGATTTCTGTTCCGCCCCCATGATTTCTGTTCCGCCCCTGTCATTTCTGTCCCGCCCCCATGATTTCTGTCCAATATGAGCAATCATTGTCACTCGTGTGGCTTTGTTTATAAATTATAGTTAGCTTGCAAAAAAAAAAAGCACAAATGGAATGCAAATTTAAAAAAAAAATAAAGTTGCTTTTGATCCAGACCAAACAAGTGGACCAAAGGACTTTCCTGGTGTGAAAAAACCCTGAAACCATTAAAAAATGATGCAACACAAACCTCGCAGCTGATTTTATTGACTGGCTTTTATAAAGACGTACATGTGAGGAAATGGACACATATTTGAGATCAGYTGCACTGATTTTGTATTTTTGATGTTATAAACAGTCCATCTGGTTATTTTTATGTATCAAAAAGCATCTGTTGCACTGTTAGCTGGCTGCAGGGGGAACATGATACRGAGCCAAAACTGCCTGGTTTAAATGAAATAAACTGATTTATTATTTGGATTTGTCTTTTCCTGGTAAGTTATATAAACAAAGTTTTTAYTTCCTGCCTTCCACTTTGTTCTAGTTTACATTATGTAATATAATCATATCAGTTATCTAAAGCTTTAGTTTGTGCTTCAGTCGATGATTTTGTCACAATTGTGATTTTGTACAGGAACAGGGAGCGCACGCTCTCCCACAAATGTGATAATAAATCCAGCAGAACAGTTGCTTCTTCCTTTTTTTAAAGAGCCTTATTAAAAAGGGAAATGGCAGCTTATAGCTCTTTATTCCTCAGCCCTGTGCATTCAGGGGCTTTTCTAAAGGGCCATGCACACTGAACTACCCACGGGAAAAAGGCTCTTTAACAAAAGGCCTGTCAGTGACAATGACCTGCATGGCAAACACGCTTTTCCCCCCTCTCTTCCTTTACGTTTGCATTTGAAAAGCTGGTGGAGATTCACGTCTGGCAGCTTTCGCTCTAAACGCCGAGCGGCATCCAAATGTATTTACGAAGCTAAAAACAGATAGCGACCCTCCTGTTGCTAACGCTTCTGAAGGCTGCACGCTGGTGCGGCGTTTGACACGGTCGCCTCACAGAAAGAAGAGCTCCGGTTCAAATCTTAATTGGAACCTTTCTGCAGGGAAATTTTGCATGTTTTTTCCCCGTGGGTTTTCCACGGTCCAAAGACACAAGCTGGACTTAACACCCCACAGGGAACAGGTGCTAACGAGCGGGGAACGCTGACTCAGCAAGTGTAGGAGAAGCAGCAGAACGAAACACAAACAGATAATGAAAAGGAAACAAAGAACAGGAAAAAACATGAGGAAATCTGTTGTGAGGAGGTGCAGCTCTGATAGTTTAACCAGTTTAATATTTAGTTAAAGGGATCCCTGATTAGTTTTAACATTAGATTTTATTTGATAAACATATATTTTAACTGTAAAATAAAGACTAAAAATAC
>NW_013952677.1:457169-459618 GCF_001266775.1 Austrofundulus limnaeus | reverse complement strand
AAGCTGAACTGAGGCACCACAAGCTGCAACACAACACAAGTATAAACATTTAAGAGACACAAATGCATGTAAAAGTAAAGGAAAAACAATTAATATATATGAAAACAGAAAAATTTCAATTGTGTTAAAATATATAGACTAATTTATTGAAACTAACCTGGAAAAAATAAATATGAAAGTCAATTAAAATAAAAAAAGGAGATAAAGTTCTCTAATTGGTGCCTTAAGTGCATTTATTTAGTGGCTCATTTATATAATTCTGCTTTTATTTCTAATTATGTCAGTTTTGGTCCTCCGTACTGCAGAAGCCTGATAATCATATATGTATTCATTCAAACCAGGTGTGTTGGAGCAGAGAAACAAGTAAAACATGCAGGGCTGCAGCCCTCCAGGACCAGGATTGCCCACCCCTGGACTAGGATATAAGGGTGTCCAGGGACTCTGGGGGATTAATCGTCAAATTAATCATTATCGGCTAAATACCACAATTAATCGTGATTTTTTTTGCCAATATTGCCCAACCCTATAATGAAGTAAAATAATTATTTTTCCAGCTCACAACCTTCCAGGATGAACCTCAGATGGTTCTGACCCTCTCCAGCAGCAGGAAGCAACACGTCCTGCTCAGCTGCAGCTTCATTTCTTCCCTCTCTCCTTCTCATTGCTCCGACTCCAGTAATAAAAAGTCCTTCTGGTGCTTTCAGGGCACCTGGAATGTAGAAATTACCATTTTATCATCTCGGGACACAGTTTGCTCGCAAGTTACGATCACTGTGAGCAACACTTGTAGAAAACGTTAAAAACAAACGGCTTCCTGATTTACTAAAACACATTTCTCATGTTTGCGGAGACGTGTGGAATTTGTTCGTCTCGGCTGTCGTCTGCAGGAAGCTCCACGTCTAAAACCCTTCCAGCTGCAGATGTTTCTGCWGCTCTTTCCTTTTCAGAAATGTGCTGCGAGCTCTCTCTCGTCAGGGAGATTGAGGTGTCTCTCCCAGGGAGAGTGGCGGAGCTGAGTGTCAGCCTGCAGACTATTAAAGTGCTGTCAGGCTGCAGGTTTCAGACGGAGAGCTCGTACCATTAAGAGTCGCCCGTGGCCCTGTGAGGGGCTTCAACTTACGGGCCGCAGAATGCCAGGTGATTTAATATGGCTCGGAGAGAGAGGGTTATATGGATAATCCTCTCTGTGGCTGGSATATATCAACAGGCTCACTGTATTCTTTCTGCTGCTGTTCTCTGCTCTCTCAGCCGGAGAGAGAGACGCTCGTCTGAAGAGACGAAACGGGATGGAAGAGACAGAAAGTGGGTTTGACGTGAGTCTCACTGTTAATGATGTGACACCGGAGCAGACACACGGTGCTGAGGAGGGGCGGTTCAAATTACTGCACAGAAAAAAAATATTCCTTAAAAAATCTGTTAAGTGTCAGGAGGACTGATCTTTTATACATCGGGGAAACAAAAGTGCCACAGTTCAAAAGAATGGACCAACACAAGACAAGCAACATCATCAGGTCAGGAGCTGTTGAGAAAAGTAAATATTTTTATAATATGGGAAACAGAAACTTGAATAAATCATTAATCCAATCCTGGGTTGTGAGAGACGTTTGGACGGCTGTATCGACTCGACGGGGAACACGTCAGACCAGCCATGGAGGCCCTTGAAGCTGCTGTTGTGATCTGGTCCTGCTGGTCCTGCTGGGCCCAGCAAGCTGGTAAGCCTTTGGATCTGACTCTGACTCCGAGTTCTGGCCCAGAATCACAGCGCTCCCACAAACCGGGCAGAGGAAGATAGATTTTCTTATTGAAAATGAGCAGAATTGTCCATCAAGAAACATTCAAAGCAGAACTAATTAGCTGCTTCGGAGGATCTGACTGTCACAGCTCTGTCTCCGTGCAGACGTCTCGCAGGATTTCTAATCGTGCCAAGGATCTGTGGCGAGAGAATCCTTCAAGGTCTCTGTCAGTTTTCTGGTCGACAAAAAGACAGCAATTCAAAACTTCTTCTGGCTTCAGCTGTGAGTTTTTTTTTTTTTTTTTAGTTTAATGGATTTGGCAGACTCTAGATGAATTTGACTAAACGAGCTCGTTAACCTGAGAGGAGCAGAGAACAGCAGAGGACAGGGTCTGGATCTGTAGCTGGATCCATGTSAGTGAATGTAAAGAAAAGCCTTTGGTCCYGAGTGCGACTCTGAATATAAACCATTACATGCTGTCAGCAGTGAATAAAAAGGTCCCAGGAACATGACTCAGCATCACATTAAAARCCTCAGTGAGGGTCTCCATCTTCTAACAGCTAAAGGCTGAGATGTGAGCGAAGATTTCCTGAAGGAGGGAGGCTGAGGTTTGGTCTTAATTGGATGGATGGACTGAGGGACGGATGAAAGAATAGGTAAAAGGATGGATGGATGGATGGATGACTGGACAGGGATGGATGGATGGATGGATGGAT
>NW_013952677.1:449611-456476 GCF_001266775.1 Austrofundulus limnaeus | reverse complement strand
TTGATGGATGGATGGATGGTAGATGGATGGATGATAGATGGATGGTTGATGAATGGATGGATGGATGGATGGATGGTTGATGGATGGATGGATGGTAGATGGATGGATGATAGATGGATGGTTGATGAATGGATGGATGGATGGATGGATGGTTGATGGATGGATGGATGGTAGATGGATGGATGATAGATGGATGGTTGATGGATGGATGGATGGATGGGTGGTAGATGGATGGATGTTTGATGATGGATGGATGGTAGATGGATGGCTGATGGATGGTTGATGGATGGTTGATGGATAGATGGATGATGGATGGTTGATGGATGGATGGATGGATGGTTGATGGATGGATGGATGATGGATGGATGGATGGTTGATGGATGGATGGTAGATGGATGGTTGATGGATGGTTGATGGATGGTTGATGGATAGATGGATGATGGATGGATGGATGGTTGATGGATGGATAGATGGATGGTAGATGGATGGTTGATGGATGGATGGATGATGGATGGATGGATGATGGATGGATGGATGATGATGATGATGATGATGATGATGATCTGGGCTGATTTTAATATCAGTGAAATAAAGTAAAACAAATATTTTATTTTGTCTTATTCTGAAACTAATCAAAGCTCGTGACTCTAAATGAACTTTACATGAAAACAGTTAAAGTAAACAAAGTGAAAACAAACAAACAAACAAACAAACAAACAACATGTGATCCTGCAGCTTCAGTCAGGCTCAAACTCTAATATTTAATTCCAGGAGACACCACCTCTGCTCTGATTTTACCAACATCCTTTAATAAAAACAATAAAACATTTGTTTCTTTTGAACCTTAAAGTTGAAGCATCTTGTTTTCCCTGTGAAGAACCAAACTCTTCTTCTTCTGATGCTTCSTTTGTGTTTCTGACACTTTTATTATTTGTTCCAAACCACTTCCTGTTTGGCATCATCAGCCTTTAAAGAGTCCTCAGAAGTGATTTTATCTCTGTCTCTCAGGAAGCAGCTGATTGTGGACGAGTCTTTGTTGGACGTAAGGAAAGATTTGACTCTGAGTAAGGTCGTCCCTGTGCGCCCCCCCCCCGTGCCCCCCCCTCCTGAGTCAAAGCTRCATAAATCATGTATGCACACAGCACACACCAAGCTGAGTATGGTCCCAGATAAACACGGACTCACATGAACTCTTCAGGTGATCCTCTGGACTCCCCCGGGGACACGTCAGGGACATTATTACCGTCAATGAATATGCAGAGCAGGAAGCTGGGAGGACGGGGGGTCCGGGGCAGCTAACGCTGAGCTCGGCTAATTTTTAACGCATAATGATGTCATCTCCACAAACAACAAAGTGACGGTGAGCGGWGGAGGAGGGCAGCAGGAAGTAAAGCAGCAGGCAGTGTGTCCTCATCAGGAGTCTGTTAACCGTTAACCAGCCTCCCGGTGGTCTCAGAGGTGCGCCGAKGGTTATGGGAGCTGGGGGGATAGTCGACACAAACGAGTGCAGTGACGCCCTGGAACAGCAGCTCCAGTCTATACAGAGCCAGAGCATTGATTGGGACCGGGTCTGAATGAAGTGAGGGGAAGGCGACAGGGCGATCGCCTTTCTGCTCCCAGAGTTCACAGCAGACAGACTCACTGCAGGCCTAAAAGACYTTCATCATTCTTTGTTTGGCTTTTGACGGTTAAAACGATTAACGGCACCAGGCTGACTGACTGATGCTCCTCKCCGCTTCAAATAYGACAAACACTTTTTATCATAACTCTGGTTTTACTTGGTCTATCAACACAATTAAACACTCATGACTCACCTGAAGTCTGTACTTTTGACACAATTTGGAACCAAATTTACCCAAAAACACGAAGTTCCTCAGGATGGAGAAACCCACTCATTGTCGGGGGACGTTACAGAAGCTGTCGGCAGACGGATCAGYGTCCAGATGTGGAGAGTTTAACACTAAAAAAACTCAACGCCAGCAGGAACAGAAGGAGGAAAAAGAGCCACAGGGCAGCCTCCATCGGCAGGTGGAAGCAGCCCTGAGACCACCGCTCAGGGGCTCCAAGTTAGGCTGATGAGTCCTTATCACCAAGAACACGCTGACTCAGCATTCACCACATCGTTGTCTTGGCTTGTGTTTTTTTCCATGTCGTTAGAGATCAAACTACATCTACATCTCAGCTCACTCAGGAGCCACGACTCAAAGTTTTTACATTTTTTTCAAAAATATTTAACTTTATTTTCGGGTATGTTTTCACAGAAAAACATCCAGGAACACAGGAATCCTCCATTTGTTTTCCGAGTCAAAAAAGTGCAACAAATGGATAAATTTGGGAAAATTAGGTGAATGCAATCAAACTGAGACATAACTTAAAAAGTAAATAGCTGCTACTCAAAATTTTTAAAAAGTCATGAGAAACTGTATTCACGCTTGTTTGCGCAGTTTTTTTTTGTCGCCCACGTGATACCCAAACTGACAAAATGATTTGTTGACTCTTAACCCGCCACACGGCAGAAAAATCTCCTCAGATTAATTTTAGAGCCATCATGATGGTCCGGCATCTTTAAGATTCTTGGAAGTTCGCATCAAAAATTGACATAATTCTCTTGCGGTGKGAACCAGGAATTAGTCACAGCCCCTTTTGGTTAAAAGCTGCAGCAGAACCATCCTCACTCACATGCAAATRAAACACACCTAAAAAGCCCTGACACATTTATCAAGTTGTAAGAAAAATAYGTGTTCAATTCGACTGAAGTCAAGATGAAAACACCATTGTTAAATAAAATGATTTGTGGTTGGAATGAAATCATACAACACCAAAAYTCTGGAACCGAGTGAGGTTTAATYGTCACCAGGCTGACAAGGAAAACACACTGGCTAAAAGCCAGGAAGTGCATCGATTTATACGATTCTTCAATGTCTGAGTTCGCCCCCTACTGACCTACAGCTGAATCACAGGCATTCATCCAAAAATCTCAACCTAATGTTATAATAACGTTTCACTTATGTGTTGTTTATAATTCGGACATGTAACTACTCAAAATCAATAAACACATAATAGATCAAACATTATAAAAAGGAAACCCTAATAATCTAGTGTTGTGCTTCTAACATCAGTACTAACCTGTAATAACTAGAAATTTCTTCAAAGTCATTCATGTATTAAGTAAATAACTATGGTCCAAGTACAGAACCTTGAGGAACCCCAAATGTGATTTTACAGGTCAGATCTTACATCATATATTTGTACAATATGTTTCCTATCTTTCAAATAGCTAGATGCTCACTGAAGTGCCGGTCCTCTAATGCAGTGATTCCCAACCAGGGGTACGTGTACCCCTTGGGGTACACAAGCATTTTAAAGGGGGTACGTGGAAACATTTCCCAGGTGTGTAAAAAAATTAATAAATAAAATAGGACTGAGATATAGGGCACTGTGAATTCTGCAATGTGCAAAACGCAGATGGAATCACGAAATTGACACAAAATGGAGTCCTGTATAAAACGTGGAAGGTCATGGAATTTGTTTATTTGGGATATTTGATGTATTTTGGACGCTTCACCTGCCGTTACCTGGTTCATTTACTTACTTTAAAGGCAACGTTTTTAYCATTGTTTAATTTGAGTTGAAAAKAATAAAATGCCTGAGAATGAAATGTTCTAGGGGTTAAACAAATAATTTTCATTTAGTTATCTGTTCTATCAGTTCCAAGAGAGATTATGTTCACATTTAATGTCCATTTAGAACCAAATCCAGCCTCTTATCTCCTGGATTAATTCAAACACATCAGCTCTCACTTTTATCCTCAGAGTACGTTCCTACATCTGACAAACGGGCGTCGTTTTCCTTCCATTTACCCCACACATCCCTGCTTCTGCCCTCTGAAGATTCCCAGTTTCCCTCAAAAACTGACATCCTAAAATATGAGCGGAAGAAAAAAATCCCATGTTTGCATCATCGATTAAACTGAGAGAGAGATCACATGTCAACCAAATAAATAAAGATTTTTCCAGTAACCCAATAATGAGACATCTGATGGAACGTAACGATGGAAAAGAAAAGATGCTCTTTAGTCACAGTGCTTAGTCATTTATTGTAGATATCATCTGTTATCTGGAGTTTCCTCAGGAGGATTTAACCACATTTAGCTCAAAGATGCTGCAAGATAAATCCCTGATAAATATTAATTTGCTGCATAATTGGCATTAACTCTAAGATTTCTTTACAGAACRAGCCTTTTTCTGTTGGTTTGGACTGAAGAAGAGGAAAACCAACACAATAAAATGCTCTTTTGGTGAACTGTTTCATATTAGAGTTTTATTGTTTGTTTGTTAATCTGACTGTTAAAACCTGATTAWTAACCTGCAGCTGTTCTTACATTTAAAACAGTTTGTCTGTTTTTATTATGGGATGGAACATCCGTCTAATAAGCTCCGTCTTCCAGCCGAACTCTGGAGAACKGCTTATATTAGCATGCTAACAWGCTAACTGAACTAATAATGTTAACAYGCTRACAAGCTGAACTATAAACGGAACTATAAATGTTAGCAYGCTAACAARCTAACTAAAGTATGTTTGTTAGCATGCTAATGCTAGTGATGACAACAAGATGTGATTCTAAAAAAGTTCTATTTTTGTTGGTGGTTAGAATAAAAATAGCATTTTTCATAGTTCAGTTTTTAGCCTAAATGTTGTTAAAACAGCAATTTTTATTTCATAGAACTGGTAAATTCAAACTTTTTTCTTCTATTTACAGTAAATATCTGTTGCAAATGTGTTTTAAAGTAAAGAAATTGTACATTTTTTTGTACAGTTACAACTTTAAACAAAGAAAAAGTTTGCATTTTTAACTACATTTGTGTTTTTACAGTGTAGTATATTGTGTAGCCGTGTTTTGTTGATGTGTTTATTTTAAATGTCTGTAAAAGACCAAATCAAATATAACTTTTTGGCCAAACAGGGACAAATCCCACARAAACCTCAATAATAATAACTGAAACCTTTAAATGCATCTGGAGATTTTTGTCTTTTTATTTTATTTTGCATCATTTGCAGCTTGATTTTAAATCATGAGAACAGTTTTCACATTCGTCCTGACCTCCAATTATCAGCTGTTTAAAACCTTTAGAAACGGTTCCCACGAGTCTTTAAAGCTGATTAATTTTTAAACATGCTGTATTTCCTGATTGATTTCTTGTGTTCTCAGTTTTCTCGACAACAACTCTTTTTTCTTTTGTCCTCAGCTGTGGTGAAACACGGATCTTTATTATTATTATTTTCATATTGTTGGTGATAATTGCGAGATGTCACTGTTTGTTTTGTCCTGACTGAAAAGGGCAGACGAGAGAGAAGGAGACATGGTAAAAGACAGAACAGACTTCCTCCAGAGAGTCCCACAGGTCCTCCACCTCCCTGCGTCTGCATTTTATTGAAATATTAAAGGTGAGCCGGATCCACGCTGACATATTGTAAAGCCTGTCACTCTCATCACAAAGGCACTGAGGTGTGTGGAAGAGGGGCTGTAGTTGGAAAAAGCAAAGGAGGCGAGGGACCTGAGTGTACAATGGAGTGTGTGTGTGTGTGTGTGTGTGTGTGTGTGTGTGTGTGTGTGTGTGTGTGTGTGTGTGTGTGTAACGCAGAGGCATTGACTGGGAAAGTCACAGTACAACAAGCAATCAAAATGTCTGAGCGACTGCTGAGAGATGACGGCGAGCAGGACGACTGGAAAGGAATCGTACCGACACGCGAGCGTCGGATGTTCAAGCGTTCAGATTTTATTAGATTTACATCTGATCCTGACAAAGTCCGGACGTCGTGTTCAGAGTCTCAAACCCAGTTTTTATTCCCAAAAAAACATGTTTTAAATGTTTAAATGAAGGAATTGCATCATTTTTAGTTATTTTGAACTAAAACAGAGACACATCTGAAAAAGGAACGAGGCTGTGAACGTAGTGAAAACGAGCAGAGGTTCACCAGTCTGTGAAAAACTATTTCAAAATAAAAGTCCTGAACAGAGAACTGTGAAGAACGTCGACTCTCCTATCCTCTAGATCAGGGGTGCCCAAACATTTTCCCCGAGGGGGGCCAAAATGAAAATCTATCCATGGCTGCGGGCCAAATGCAGTTATATAAAACATGAAATACAAATACTTTTTTAAAAAGTAAAGTCCTTTATTTTTAACCATTAAGCTTTTGTTTTAGTCTGTGCACTTGGAGAAAGCCTGCCATACGCTCAGGTAGCAAAGGCTCATGGGACATATAAATAGATAAAATATGAGTTTTTGTGGCCTTATAAAGTGTGCAAATCTACATGCGGGGTTAAATCTGATCTAAATATTTCTTATTGTCATTTCATGTTTCATGTTTAATCCTAATAAATCAAAGCTAAAGTCAGCACCATGACTGAAAACTACCTTCACTAACAGCCCTTTTATTTAGTCCTTTGACCAATGGAAATACTGTGTTTTTACCCAGAGGACAACAGGTTACAACCTTGTAACTTTGGCAACTGTTGGTGGGCCAAATCAAATGATTTGGCGGGCCCCACTTTGGGCTCCTCTGCTCTAGATCAGTGTTTCCCAAAGTTGGGGTCGGGACCCAAAGTGAGGTCCCGAAAAATCAAGGTGGGGTCCTGAAAAGATTTTTGGAATTAATTACATTTTTGCCTTGAGTGAGGTTAGTGTATTTAAAATGGATAAATGCAGTATAAAAATATTGTTACTATGCCCATGTTTAGTTGACTTGATACAAATGTTTATCATCCACAAACAGTTGGGGGCTCAGGTTTCTGCTACTGTTATTTTGTGGGTCAAAAGCTGAAAAGTTTGGGAACCACTGCACTTTGGTTCCCAAAGTTGGGCTT
>NW_013952677.1:444922-447757 GCF_001266775.1 Austrofundulus limnaeus | reverse complement strand
CAAATCACCTTTCTTCCCCATACTGATGCTCGTTTTGAACTGCAGGAGATTGTCTTGACCATGTCTACATGCCTAAATGCACTGAGTTGCCACCATGTGATTGGCTGATTAGAAATTAAGTGTTAACGAGCAGTTGGACAGGTGTACCTAATAAAGTGACCGGTGAGTGTAAATGGCCACATGATGAATAATGTGTTAAATAATGTATGGTCATGAGATAAATGTGTGGCTACAAGATAAATAATAAATGACCACATGATATACAACATGATAAATAATGCATGGCAAAGAGATAAATATATAGCCACAATATATAACACATGGCCATCAGATAAATAACGTGTGGCCACAAAATATTTTTGAGCAAGCATGTGTCCTTGTGAAACAGAGACATTGTTGGAATCACATTATACATATGAAAACACTTTTGTGTTTAATTGTTCAAAGGTGCCCCATAATTATTATTATTATAATTATTATTATTATTGTTTTTTAAATTTAAATGGTTCATATTTTATAGTAGTACGTTATATAGTTTTAGCTGTTAATGAGATGACAATGAACGCCCCAGGTTTGAGTCGGGGAAACAGATTATTTACTAAATAAAATTCATTCTAACTTGTCCAGGTTAACAAACAACAGTCTTTGCATGAAAATTACTGTAATAATTTTCTTGTGGCCACAAGATAACAAGTGGCCACAATAATTATTTTCCATTCAATGTTACAGGACAGGCTCCTGTTTTTTTCACTCTGCAGGTATTTCAGAATGTAGCTGAAAATATTTAAATTCAAGAAAAACCAAGACTGATGTTATTTTTCCTGCAAAACTTGAGGTTTTTGACAGTTTCCTCCTTGAGAGAACCGTAAAATCTTTGCAGTCTTGGTTTTGTCAGAATAAGACTCTGGAGGTTTGTGACGATGTGCCGGAAACATAATAAGCCCAGCTTTTATATTTTCACTTTTACCTCATCGTTGTTGTTTTTTTTATTTTTCGCCGTGTCTTTTTGTTTGCATCTCCCAGCAGCAGTAACACGGCGGTCCCGCTGAAGTTTAAATAACACGAGCAGGATCACCGATGGATTGTAAAGAGCTGAAGGGGCGATAAATTTGTCACGGCTCGGACAGAGATAGGGCACATTACCTTCAGAGGAAGCATATTTCACCTTTCCCAGGGGCTGATGAAATGCGCTGCGCCGGGCCGACACAGCATCTATAAGTAAGGCTCTCTTTATGACCTGATTAAGTCGTCTGATGCTACAGCTTCATTTCAGCTCACACTGTGCAGTYGTAATCATCCTGCAGGAATATGAAGGGGAAAGGATCAGGATAGCCCCTTTAATACAGCGACAATGACCCTCCTTCTCTTTACGCTGGCGACTGTAATCTAAAACTGCAGAGTACAAGCTTTACTTTAAAGATCTGTTGTCCCAACAGGATGTAAGCTTTGTTGTGTCGCTGTGTTTTTACCAGAGGAGGAAAAGAAACGCAAAATTTAACCATACTTTTTGTTTTGTTTGCTACTCTTCCCACGATTTTTGATGGAAAAACATGCTAAAAAGACACAAACACGTGCAGTTTGATCAGGTTTAGCGCGTCGTTACGTCTTGCAGCAACAAATCGTATGATGTAGACAAAAATCACCAAAACTAAAGGTTTTAACTTCGACTAAACACAAAACATTTTGTTCCTTGTCTTTTTGATGCAGCTAACGATCAATAACTGAGCTCTACCTGGTATTTCCTGCATAGGGGAGACCAGGGACAGTCACAACACTTTTTGCATTTGACTTTGTTACTCAGAGATGGTTTGGATTAGACAATAAAATTTTTTAAACAATAAACTTACATCTGTCTGTTAATAGTCAAAACCATTTATAGATGATTAAAGCAGGTACATTCTTCACTATTTGCATTTGAAAGTGAAAAGTCAGATTCTGATTGTTTGGGGGTGGTTGCAGTATGTTAATACAATAGATCTCACTGTAAATATAAGTTTTATTATTTTTACATTTATATTACTGCTAAATGTACAAAAAAACAAAGTTATAATGACATTACAGTGATAATTTATTTATTCTTTTTGATCAAATGAAAAATATAAATTTGCCTTGATGAGTAGACCTATACGTATAAGTAGACTTATACGTGTAAAAGGTCTACCCATCAAAGCAAATTTATATATAAAAAAAGACTCAGTTTGATATAAAATAAAGTTGGCTTACAGTGACAGGAAGAATGGAACAATTTGTGAGACAAACTCTCAGTGTACGCCTCCATTATGCTAAATTTACATTGAAGAAAACTGGGTTTCCTAAACCATTGTTGAAAATAACAACTGCAGAAAATACATCTTTTTCTTTTGTCACTTCAGTAGAAAACGAAACTAAAAATTAGTTTATTTAGTTTATTTATTTCTTCATCACCAGTGACTTTTTTTAAAGAGAAGAGAAAATAGAGACAGAGAGAAAAACAGAGAGAGAAGTGATTAGAAATATAGAAAGATTGAAATAGTGACACCAACAAAACACAGGACCACATAGGCCTGTCACGATAACAAATTTTGCTCGGCGATTAATTGTCTCAGAATTTATTGCGATAAATGATAATATTGCCTGGTGACCGTTTTACAACTAATAATTATAAAAGCGTAATATGTAAGTGTAATAAATCAATAAACTTTCATTTTTAAAAGAATGTTTAACAAAGTGGACTCTCAGTCTCTAACAAAAAATGCACTTGAATAAAAAATAATGATAAAACAAAGAACAACAAAATGTAAATTAAACACCACACACAACTAAGACAGTAAATAAACAATATTAAAGAGCAGCATG
>NW_013952677.1:439243-443082 GCF_001266775.1 Austrofundulus limnaeus | reverse complement strand
TAAGGCCCGGCCCGGGCCACACCAGGACGCTGGGCCAGCACCCCCCGCCGCAGAGAAGCCACACCCATGACCACCCCACCACACCGCCAATGACCAAGTGCACCCCCCCAGCTGTCCACCCCCCGGAACCCGGCAGCCACCCCGGCCAGGGGGCCACCCACTGGAACCAAGAGCCACACCTCAGGAGACCAAGCAGCACCAGGGAGGACGGAGAGCCAGCCCCGCCCCCGGCAACCGTCCGAGCCCCGAGCCCACCCACAGCCCAGGACCGCCTCTGGCGGTCTGCCCTTCTTCAGGACCCCCTCCCCAAATGGCAGTCGGGGAACGGGATGGGAATAAAATACATCTTAAACAATTAAGTATTAAACTATAAACTTTTCATGAATACCCAATACCTTTTTAAGTATAAATTTAATTTCAACATCTTAATATTATCTGTATGTGGTCAGTTCTTCTATGAATTTCTTGTCAGCCATGATAAAACCTCATGTGTTAGCTAAATAAGCTGATCTTGATACATGCTAACTATATTAGTTAAAAGTCAACATATCACTTGTTTAAACTATAAGTTTGAGCTGGATCACAAAAACTGTGACAACAGACAAAAACAAAGCTAAGCAAAAAATAAAATAAAAATACTTTTGTACCTTAAAAACTATTTTTTTAAATAAATCATGGAGCAGTTTTTGAATCTGCTCACTTTTTCATTGCAAGGTTCTGTTTGGAGAAAAATGTTGCAGCTGTCGTTACTGTCCCCGGTCTCCCCTATAAACAGTGTTTTAACACATATTCTTATAAACACTGAAAAGTACTAAGTGTCCAACTATAAAGGTGAAATAAATAAGAAACAAATACTAATTAAAGTACAAGTACGAGAGTTTTACTCACTGTTGAGTTGTGGTGAGCAGCTGCCATCTTGAATTCTGAACTTTCCCACTTTCCAACAGGGAATTCCCATGTATGCATCTGCWGCTTGCATTATGGGAGATGTAGTTTATGGTCAATGCTGGGTTTACAGTAGCTTATTGTGACATTATTATGAGAATATTCAACTAAATTGTTCAGTGGGCTACAGTTACTTACAGCCAACAGCTCAGGTGCAGGACAAATATTATCTTTCACTTTTTAAAGTTGTATTTTTTTGTTGTATTGGATCATAAATTTAAAGTGCCTGTGACATCAATAAATACGAATGTACTTTTGGAATGATAACATGGATAACATATTGGAAAAACAATTTCACACCACTGAGATGAACAGTTGTTAAGATGTTTGCATGTAAATTAACAGGAAGTGATGTCAAAGAGGAATGTCTGCATGTAAACAGAGCGTWGCTRCAACRGCTAACAACACAGACAGCAGGGAGTTTTCTGATSTTTCTTTAGATTATTTTAGTCCCTATAAGAGAGAGATGAAGAAGAGTCAGGGTTCAAATAATTTTGTTTTAATAAACAAATACCAGGGTGTTTTCCCTCTTAAAGAGTTCCCCTTTGATGTCACTTCCTGTTTCACTTTAGATGAGCCAAAATCAAAGGAAAATATGTCAGTTATGTGACAAAATGGGTTAAATCATGTGTTTTAGGCCAATTTTCTTTGACTTTTTTAAATTTGAAGGACAGGCATGTCAGTTTAAAGTTTACAATTGATTTAAAAACTATTTTCATATTAACTAAAGTTTATAATTTTTTTTAATGAAAGGAAGAGGAGCGGGCTGAGGCCTGTTTGGCAGGCCATATGTAAGTTACCTGCAGACCACAGATTGAGATTGACACATGCTTAGAYTATCACAAAGGCAAAACCTAATTCCTGACTGAGCTTTAGAGAAGAATGATGGAGTAATGGATCTGCTGAAAACTTCCTGTTTTGTGTTTCTGCTTTTCTGACAATCCTGACAAACTGTCAACTATTTATAGTAATAATTAATTCATGATAAAATTCAACATTTAAAACCAGAAATAAGACRTTTGATGAAGCTGTGAGTGAGCAGAAACTGCGCTGGTTTAAAAGTTGCCCACAAGCATTCATCGGGGCGCAGACATGAGCAGGCATCATCTTRCCATAATGCACCGTGCCTCTTATGAAAAGTTCAAAATCAATAAGCTCCTGAACGATCCTGGGAGGTAATATCGGGTTCTCCCRTTCTACAACATGTGATCAAAACCAAGTGCACTTTAAATACCACAGGGTTTAGCCAAAATAAATGTCGCTTTTTACAGCGTGTTTGAGCTGCGTTAGTGAGGCCTTCGCATTTTAGCCCCGCCCCCCCGTCTGAGAGTCCAGACTCCCCGGCTCCGAACAGCCAGCTCTGTGCAGTAAAAATATCTGTAGTATTTACAGAACACGTTACAAATACTGTTGCTGCTGCGCACAAATAAGCTCCCTTAAACACCACATTAACTGTTTAATATAAARTAATTATTATTTTTTGCTCTAAATTATTGGTTTTCAGTTCGATGTTGGTTTTCTAACTTTCTGCAGCCGAAGTTTGAGAAATATTTCAGAGCTGTAGGTTTTGGCCTTAGAGAACAGATGGCTGGGCAGATCCATCTGACAGTTTGTTGTTTTTTCTAGATTCTGAAATTCATGCTCCTTAATCGTTTTATAGCCACCCCCTCATTGGTTTCATCTGTTTGTGTCCCCCCCCGCCTCTCTCTCTTTCTCCATTTACGTCCCGTTCCTCCTCACTCTCTCGCCTTTCTTCTCATCGTCACAGAACGTGCCAGACTTCATCTAATCCCCGAGCTTCTCTCTCCTCTCCTTGTTTTAGCTCTCGCTGAGCGGCGCCGCCATCGACGTCAGTTTGGAAGAAAACCATTCGAGTTTCGTGTGGAAAAGCTGGTTCGCTGAAAGAGTTTGTGAAAGCAGAGGAGAAATAAAAACACTAAAGATCACACAGCATGATAAAGGCTGTTTGTCAGCAGTTTTACATCCKTCACTGGAGAAATTTACTTTTCTTTGAGCTGCTTCATGTTTTAGTTCTCATTAAATCAAACTTTATGTTGTACAAATCACCATCAGTCAGCTGGAGAAAAAGAGATTTAAGTATTTCAGGTGCTGTTTTTCACCTGCTCATGTCTGAACACTTAAACATTATTATTATTTTCTTCTTCTGTATGTTTTTAGCACGTAACTCATTCTGCAGTATTTCTCCTATTTCAATAAACTATATATCAAAACGTTCAGCTTCTTCCTGACATTCAGACTATAACTTTTGGTTCTTCAGGAATTTATATTTTTTGGGATATTTTAGCTTTTTTTTTTATTTATTTTAATTTTTTTCTTTGCTGTTTTTCTCATTGAAAATGAATGGAGCCGTTTTCATCATCCCTAAAACCCTCTAAAATGTTTGGTTCTTCAGGAATTTATATTTTTTGGGATATTTTAGCTTTTTTTAAATTTATTTTAATTTTTTTCTTTGCTGTTTTTCTCATTGAAAATGAATGGAGCCGTTTTCATCATCCCTAAAACCCTCTAAAATGTTGATAATTTTTTGTACCTTTTTTTCCTATTTCTGCTTTTGAACTCTTTTACGTGTTGTTCAGCTTCTRTTTAGTTTATTTTAGTTCTGTTTCTACTTTTTTATCTGATAATTTAAACATTTTTGGGCATCTTTTTGCTATTAGAAGTATATATTTTAGCAGCTTTCTGCTAATTTTCTGCTAAAAAGTATTTTAGCTAAATTTTCCTTTTGTGATGATTTCAGCTTTTTACCGCTCAGTTCAGCAAACATGTTCACTCAGTTTCTTTGTGCAAATTTCAGCTATCTTTAGGCTACTTTCAGCTTTTTTAGCAACTCATCAGAAATCCTTTAGTAATAAGTATTTACTTTGGATTTAAAC
>NW_013952677.1:434820-436948 GCF_001266775.1 Austrofundulus limnaeus | reverse complement strand
GGGTCTCAGAGTCCAAGAGATCCTCTGTTTGTGATGCTGATGAATCCAGTTGTTCTTCCAGTTCTGCAGTAACTCCTCTCTGTCTGGTTCTGAATTTGAAGCAGTCTCCTTATCAGTAACTGGCACGCTGTGTTCCACTGATTTCTCTGTTTTCTCCAGCTGTCCTTCAGACGTCAGCTGTTGTGGTTTACCTGTAGCCAGAACTTTGTTCAGGAAATACTTTATGTTCGAAGCCAGAAGCTGTGCTCCATTTTGATTCAGAGTCATTCCATCAGACCTGAAGAGATGTTTTCTTTCCCAGAAGAGGTCAAAGTTATCCACAAAACTCACAGAGCGGTCAACACAGGACTTTTTCAAAAAACCATTAAGAGCCAACAGTCTGCAGAACCTCTCAGCTCCTCCTCTGGCTGTAGGAACGTATGACAACATATGAGAAAAATCCTTGAGGTGTTTTAAATGGCCTCAACTATTTATATTGAACTCCTGTCTCCATCTTTGTTTTGTTCATCCACAACAAAAAATATGAAGCAAAAAGTCATCGTGAAAATGGAGGATTTTCAGCTGTGAAAAACAGGCAKCAGGATGAAACTCCTTCAGGATCTCCCAGGTTTCAATCAGAAGTAGATGTTGGAGGAACAATGATGTAAAGATTTCCTCCTTGTTCAAAAATTAAGAGCAACAAAATGTTCATTTGAATACAGTAATATCTGTGAACAGACTGGATCCAGTGATGCTGAGGCGGAGAGCAGGTCAGGCAGGTGAGGTACCAGCTCTTTAGAAGACACAGTCTCAGGGTGCGAAGAGAACTTCTGTCCAGAAGTCTTCAAGGAGAACCAGAGATGGTTCTTTAAGACTGAGATAGATACAAGACCTCCCCWGTAAAACACTGAAGAAATAACTCAAGATATGACCACAACAGTCAATAATAATGTGACGATATGAGCTGTAGCATTGAGTTGTGTCTGTCTGAAGCTGGTCTTGATAATAGGACTTTAGCAGCAGATCTAGACCTGGATCCATCAATCCACATCAATCACAGGAAGCTGGTGCCTGAACAGGTCACCAGTTCACCAGCTTAGACTCTTTAGCATTGGTTGGAGCTTACAAATCTTTACAGTCCAGGCTGAACTATAATGCTACTTTTAGTGTTTCACTTTAAACTGGTTTAAGTATCTCAGGGTCTGGCTCATGAATGAGGGAAGAATGGAGCGGGAGATCAACAGGTGGATTGGTGCTGCGTCTGCAGTGATGAAGGTGTTGTACCGGTCTCTGGTGGTGAAGAGAGCTGAGCCAGAAGGTGAAGCTATCGATTTACTGGTCGGTTTTTGTTCCTRTCCTCATCTATGGTCAGGAGCTTTGGGTAGTGACCGAAAGAACGAGATCACGGATACAATCGGCTGAAATTATTTTCCTCTGCAGGGTGTCTGGGCTCTCCCTTAGAGATAGGCTGAGAAGCTCAGTCATCCAGGAGGGACTCAGAGTAGAGCTGCTGCTCCTCCACGTCCAGAGGAGCCAGTTGATGTGGTTCATCTGGTTAGGATGCCTCCTGGACGCCTCCCTGGTGAGGTGTTCTGGGCACGTCCCACTGGGAGGAGACCCAGAGGAAGATGCTGGAGGGACTATGTTTCTCAGCTGGGAACACCTTGGGATTCCCCCAGAGGAGCTGGTCCAAGTGGCTGGAGAGAGGGAAGTCTGGATCTCTCTGCCTGGGCTGCTACCCACCGAGACCTGACCTCGGACAGATGGACATTATAAACTGGGGGTAAAATAACAATAAAATAAATTTGTTCACGTCAGCGGCCGACTGCGAAGCAGCCGGGATGAGGCTCAGTGCCTCCAAATCCGAGGCCATGGTCTTGAGCCGGAAAAGGGTAGAGTGCCTTCTCCGGGTCAGTGGGGTCGTCCTGCCTCAAGTGGAGGAGTTTAAGTATCTGGGGATCTTGTTCACGAATGGGGGAAGAAGGGAGCGGGAGATCGACAGGCGTATTGGCGCAGCGTCTGCTGTAAAGCGGGTGCTGTACCCATCCGTCGTGGTGTAGAGCGAGCTGAGTCAGAAAGCAAAGCTCTCGGTTTACCGGTTGATCTATGTCCCTACCCTCGTCTATGGTCATGAGCTTTGGGTCATGAC
>NW_013952677.1:430097-433201 GCF_001266775.1 Austrofundulus limnaeus | reverse complement strand
CACTAAAAGCTGTAAAATATATATTTTCAAACTATTTATTGGCAAATTTAGTCTAATAATTGAAAGCATGGATGAAATAAGAAATATGAAACAAATAAAATAAAATACATACAAAGCAGAACACAGCTAAATGTATCTAAAGTATGTCAATGTAATGCTAGAATTTTCTGAGACAATGAATTTTGGTTTTTCATTTTTCCCCCTATAAGAGGTTTTTATTTAATAGAATTTTTGGACAAAAGAAATCGCAATATATCGCAATATATCGCCTTGCTTATAGTATCGCAATATATCAGGACATATCGTATCGTGACCCCTCTGTCATGATATGTATCGTATCGCCAAATTCTTGCCAATACACAGCCCTACTTCTAACCTGCTCTGCTGCTAGAAATAAGTTCTGGAACTGTGTGGGGGGCAGGGGGGTGCTATGTACAAATAGGCGGAGCTTTGTAGCAGCAAGCATTTAAGGATTTCTCGAACCTGCATGAATGAGTCAAAGTAACAGTCTGGGTTTCTCTTCTATTAATATTTATTATTATTTATGATGAAATGACATTAGAACATGATATAAAGCTCATAATATCCCTTTAAATACATCTGTTTCTTCCTGACATGGAAGAACATTACAACATTTTTTATCTGACAGTTGCACCGAGATCTGTGGAGCAGAGGACACTCGAGTCTGCAGTCTGGTCTGAATGAATCTAAGCCCCTAAGAGCGTCTCGTGGTACAAGTTTGATATATTGCCACAGGAGCGGGGTCCTTTTTATATCCCGTGTCTCGCAGCGGAGCGATGAATCACCATCACAGACTTCAGTTCCTCTGGCAACTGCCTGCTGGTGTATTGTCGCCCACACATCACAACAGCATGATCACTCAGGTTCCTTCCATGGCAATAAGGTGCAAACACCTCAGCGTTTTGTCATCCACTGTAAACATCCACTYACATGTTCATCCTTTATGCCAGAACCGGTGGGTCACAAAGAGACAGCGGCACAGCGAAGAATGGACGCTTCATCCTGTTACGCTGAATAAATTAACAATAATAGCTTAACTTTACAAAGACATATGTGTCTCTGATGTTTTTAAGTGCAGCAAAGCTTTTTTGTTTTTGTTTGAAACATTAGAATTAAAGTCATAATTGTGAATAAATATCAAATCATCCTTTGACGCACATTGTTTTCCAGTCCTCCCTCTCATCGGAGCCTGATCCGGGGTATTGTATCGAAGCAGGAGACAACAGAGACATTAATGGCTGCTGTAATTGCATGGAATGACAGGAATAGAAACATCAGCTAAAATAAAAAAAAGATAAAAACAGTGAAGTGCTGTTGTAAATGATACTTTAAAACAATCTTATTTGGGGTGAATAGGGTCTGCTGCTCGGTTAGTRCTTGATATTTAATACGTGGAACAACAAACTGAAGAAAAATGTTGCAGTTATTCCATGTAATCCCYACACATCATGTGTTTATTTACAAAAACTGACATGTGTGTCGTTGATCATTAGGCTTATCAGCTGTCCAATAATTAAATTAAATTGAATGTTCAGTTCAAAGAAAAAGGTTCAAAGCTTCATCCAATCCAGTGAGCAGCGCCTCTTTGTAGAGAAAATACAGTAGTTCAGTTTTTTTTCAGATATCCCTAAATTATAGTTGATTAATAAATCAATGACATAATAAACTATAATCTGCAGAGTTTGAGTAAATAAAAGATATAAATTAACATTTTGTTTTAGCAGATTTAAACCACGACGTGTAAAAAAACAAGTGATGTTGAACTGAGTGGCGTTTCACAGGAAGATGATTGTTTTATTTCTGAGGTGTAGATCAGAAGAAACGAAGCCCAGATTTCCGATCAAAGCCTGACTAATCCCCCCTGCTGACTGGTTCTGTTCTGATGATGTTTGGACACGTCCTCAGAGACTCGGACCCTGCAGTGGTAGACTTTTAAAGATAATTGCCGGCATTAAAACGTGTGTGTGTGTGTGTGTGTCGACCTTGTGAGGCACAATGTTTGATTTAAACGTGGAACTGAGGCACGGCTGTTTGGTGATATTTCAGAATGAAACTTAAGCAGCTTGTTTTTTTATCCATCACTGAATCGAACACAAGCCAGGCTGTTTTTGAGGTGAAAATACCACGTCTTCTGGTTGAAGTGGAACTGCTGTTGCTCAATGAAGAGGACTCTGAAACAGGCTGGTTGAACAGCAAGAATCTTTATTTTTGCAGTCCAGATTACAGCCAAAAACCAAATTGTGGCCTTCAATGCCAAATGATTCACCAAGTAAGAAGATGAAGACGAAGGCCAAGAGCAGGGGCGTTCAAGGCTCTTTATAGGCTTTCACAGATGTACCATAAATCTTGTCACGGTATACCTTCTTCCTAATATGGTAATATGTGCCGAGCTCTGAAGCTGGAAACTAAGAGGCAGCACATCTGTGCATTCCTGAGAAAAAGCCCCCCACTCTTGGACACTACAGTTTTACTCATGAAGGACCAAAACCTCACACAAACTGGAGTTCAAGGGGAAAATTAATTTGTTAATATTCAGGGTGTGTTTTAAAAACAAACATTTAATGAAATACTTTACATCACTTCTTCTTCCTGGAAGAATTTTAGATTAAAACTATCTTTTGAAAACAAAAAAAAAAGTTAGAGCTTCTTTGGTTAAAAAAGTGAGCTCTTGTGCATAAAAACACTCAACTTATGCAATTTGAGCTGAAAAGTTATAAAYCTGACTGAATTATAGCTTTTTGTGTTTGCTAAGCTAGCTTAGCTGTGCTAAAATGAGCTTCACTCGTTTATTCATTATCTGCCGCTCGCTCAAAAGTTTTATACAGACGGTCCAGATTCTACGAAAAGTCAGTGTTAAAACTGTAACAGAAAAAGTTGTTCCCAAAGCAAATTTCAACACATCCAACCAGGGCTGYCACAAACGATTATTTTTATAATCGATTAATCACCGATTATTTTTTCGATTAGTCGACTAATCGGATCATACTTTAATTGAATATAAAACATACAGCTCATCACGTCAGAATGCAGCTGCTATTATATAACCATCGTTAGATTTTAGCTATATGCTAACTAAAAATAAT
>NW_013952677.1:423402-427665 GCF_001266775.1 Austrofundulus limnaeus | reverse complement strand
CCCCCGACCCCTCCTCCTGCACTTGTTAGGCTTGATGCGATTAAAAGAGAAGAAGATGGAAGTGTCGAGTGTTGGGAAACATGGTGGAGAGAAAAAAAATAGGAAATGGCAGCGGCTCCGGCGACTGGATGAACCTTGACTTGATTTAAGAGAACACTTTATTTCCATCCCCCTCTCTCTCTTTCTCGCTCTCCGGGTGCCCCCCCCCCCCCCCTTGTTTCATTGTGCATGCACACAATTTACAGGAAAACAGAAATCTGAGCACACACGTGCACAAAAGTGCAGACTCCAGTTGCTGCCACCCTCTGCAGAAGGTTAATAATGATCTCCTGTGTGACTTTCTGAGAGGTCACAGAGGACTCCGACACAACATTAGAGTCTGGCCTGCACATGAAGGCACTTTTCCAATAGTTCATGTCCCCTTTGTGGCTGTGTGACATTTACAAACACTAATAATGTGCTAATGATGCAGTATTGTCAGAGAGCTGCCCCGTGTCACCCGTGGCAGGTACCGCAGCGTTCTGCTTTGCCCCGTGTAACCACGCCTAATTAATGTCCAGTTGAACCTGAAACAGGAGGTCCTCACACCGTCTCATTCAGCTTTGTGTCGTCACTGAAGCTGACAGACAGCGAGTCAGTGTAGCTTTATGATTGTTCTTCATTTGGGGCTAGAACCAGTTCAGTTATTCTGTTTTAGGGCTGCCACGATTAATCGATTATTAAAATAATCAATGACTAATTTAATCATCGATTAATCGTTTTCTTTGTTTTGTTGTTCTTTGTTTTTCTCTCCAAACTGCTTTGACACCTTCCACTGCCACATCTGCCTTTCTGTCCTTGACACACACATGCACAGTGGTGGTAACTGGGGTAGACCGTGGACGTCACAAGACATTATACAGACAGGCTCTGGTATCATGGCTACCTGACAACGGAGCTCAAAAGTGTGGGATCATTTTAAGAAAATGAAAGAGAAACCTGCACAATATCTGCAGAGCAGAACTTACCTTCCACAGCAATTATTTTTAGTTAGCATATAGCTAAAAACTAACAATGGTTATACAATAGCAGCTGCATTCTGACGTGATAAGCTCTATGTTTTATATTCAATTAACATATGATCCAATTAGTCGACTAATCGAATAAATAATCGGTGATTAATCGATTATTAAAATAATCGTTTGTGGCAGCCCTATTCTGTTTCTTACTTTGTTTGATCAGAACAAAAATTTGTTTTAATATTGTTGTCAAGCAGGTTCGGTTCTAGACTTTTTAGTGCCCTGAGGCAAGATTTCAGGTGTAATTTTCTAAATCTCACTGCCAGTTTACAGACTTCCCAAATTAAATAGTTCTTTTTTGTTTATTTTATCTTTAAAAGCCAGCTCGTCCAATTAAAACACWTAATAAACACCTGCTGACATCATGAGGAACACCTGTTCATGCTAACCAGCAGCTGTGGACTGAAGCAGTTCTAGGGGGGTCCAAAAAATTAACTAAAAGATTTACTTAAGACTCTGAATTTTCCAGCCATTTTAAGGCATTTTACTAAATTTTATTAAACAAGTTAAGATCAGTATTWTATGAAGCGCTTGCATGTGTTTAGTAGGGGTGTAAGAAAATATCGATACACTGAAATATCGCGATATTTCATTTCCCGATACTGTATCGATGCAATATCATGTAAAATCATGATATCATGACTCATCAACTCAGGAACAGAGTTGGTTAATGTGCAAACACAGCATGGATGCTTCACGAGATTGTTGGGAGCAGTGTTGGTTACAGAGTCTAACAGCTGATGGGAGGAATGATCTGCGGTAGCGCTCTTCTGTGCATTTAGGATGCAGCAGTCTGTTAGTGAAGGAGCTCAAAGCCCTGTATCGATTTTTAATTAAGGTTTAAAATGTCAACCTTCTTGCCAACCGTTCATTTTTATGTTGTAGTTCATCCTCTGACCACTAGTTGGCAGCTGGGAGCCAGCCATTTGGCTCCTCTACCTCTTGAGCGCCAGAAAGTAAGAGTAGCATTAGCATCGTAGGAGACAATGTAAGCACTGTAAACATTAGCTTTTCTTTTTTTTTCAGTAAGAGGTTTTTACTTCATAGAATTTTTGGACAAAAAATCGCAATATATCACAACATATCGCCTTGCTTAAAGTATCGCAATATATCGGGATATATCGTATCGTGACCCCTCTGTTATGATATGTATCGTATCGCCAAATTCTTGCCAATACACAGCCCTAGTGGTTAGTACAGATGTTTTGCAAAAATTACAGATTTTTGAGGCTCATTATACAGGTAAACATCTAAAAGGGGTTGACATGTGCGTTTGTGTAATTTTCTAATCTTATTGGCAATTTAGAGACTTCCCAAATTAAAAAAAAAACACACCGTCCTCCTCCGCCCCATCTCGTACAGAAACACAATGACGCTTGGTCAGGGGGCATGAGAATGGGCTCCAATGTTTTGTGGTCCTCCCGGTGAAGTTTGATGCTGAATTCTCAATTTTTTTTTGAAGTTTAAACACCGCTAGACCGGCATAGCTCCATTGAAATCAATGGAGCGGCTACAAAAGTTTGTATGCACATCAGTGAGGAGTAGGGCTGTGTATTGGCAAGAATTTGGCGATACGATACATATCATGACAGAGGGGTCACGATACGATATGTCCCGATATATTGCGATACTGTAAGCAAAGCGATATATTGCGATTTTTTTGAGAGGGTGTCGGTCTTTTCCGCTCAGATTCAGCTATCGGAGCATGAAGCTAATGTTTACTTACAATGCTAATGCTACCCTTGCTCTCTGGCGCTCAAGAGGTAGAGGAGCCAAATGGCTGGCTCACTGCTGCCAACTAGTGGTCAGAGGCTGAACTACAACATAAAAATGAACGGCTGGCAGGAAAGTTGACGTTTTAAACCTTAATAAAAAATCGATACAGGGCTTTAGAATATCGATACAGTATCGGGAAATGAAATATCGCGGTATTTCAGTGTATCGATATTTTCTTACACCCCTAGTGAGGAGTGGACCGAGTCGCATGACTTGTGTGCTAAAAAAAAGCCTGAGTGAAGGCCCTCATTGGTGTGGATTCTCCATTGATTAAACTAGAGAACTAAGAGCAGGTTTAACTCTTTAGGAGAGGCCGCTAACTTCACCATCAGAGCCCGGGTTCATCTTTTGTGATTTATATCAGAGCTAACAAAAAACTCTGAAAGTGATCAGGAACAAAAACTGTAACTGTAACAGCCGAACTCAAGAAGACACTCCTTCAGAAAATCTGAAGAACAATTAATTAAGATGACTTTATTGGAAAAGAAAAGGCTGGATCAAGATATTTGCACAGGACCATATAAGAACGTACAACTTTTGTGACATTTCAAGTCTGATTTAAAAAAAAGGCTAAAAATACACACGTGCTGCGCTACGATTCCTGTTTTAAAGATGAATGTGTGCACACTAAAATACTGTGGAGTTTTATGCAAAGCACACACACTCAGACACACTGTGTGTAGGGTGTGTGTGTGTGTGTGTGTGTGGGGGGGGGGTGCTGTCAGAAAAACACCCTCTGCTGAGAAAATAACCCTGCCTCCAACTCTCCCCCACACAGGAAAGAAAGTGCATTTGAAAGCTATTTTTTCCCAATTTGCTTCTGTTTAAGCAGATTGTCAACCACTGAATACCAAACCCCAGCTGCTCCCGACTTTATTCATGAGGCTGAGGACATGGCTCACAGGCTGCAAGAATTTAAAAAATACAGGAAAACATTCAAAACAAAGGTCTGTGAGGGCCGAGGGTCCRGGATCTTTTAGCTTTTATTTCATTTGTTCCCCTCTTTAAGGCAGGAGTTATAGTGTGGGTGCAATTTAATAACACCAGAAGAGAGGGGGGATCTGGATTTTCATAATCTTATGATAAGGAAAAGGATTAAGAATAAAGAAGGGATTAATTCACTTGATCTGCCAATATGGTGGACCAACAATTTCCCCCCTGGAGGTGATATTTTCATCCCCACTTTAACCCAATTATTCTTTTCTGGAGAAAAAAACACTCGATCTGACCACACTGGTGTTTTGATGACTGACTCCCCYGCCTGCTGAGGGTTTTGTTGTGTTTCATGTTTCATAGATTGTTACCCTGCGGTCAAACTCACAAGTTCTGCACTGCAAAAACTCTCAGCCTAATCAAGTTATAAAATCTTATATCAGCCAAAAAGTCTTTTTAATCTTGTTTTGAGACTGATTTACTAAACAAGAACTGA
>NW_013952677.1:417788-421031 GCF_001266775.1 Austrofundulus limnaeus | reverse complement strand
CATTGGTAATGTCTGACTGGGCCTCGTGCCATTTTATGTTGAACAAATTGGGCCCCGAGGTCAAAAAGGTTAAGAACCTCTGCTTTAATGTACACGGACCAGTCATCCTGGTCCCTTTGCAGAGAAACAGCCCCAAAGCATGATGCTGCCACCCCCATGCTTCACAGTAAGTATGATGTTTTTTAGATGCAACTCAGCATTCATTCTCCTCCAGACATGACGAGTTGCTTCTACCAAACAGTTCTACTTTGGTTTCATCTGACCATGAGACATTCTCCCAGTACTCTTCTGTAACATCCAAATGCTCTCTAACAAACTTCAGATGGGCCTGGATATGGACTGGCTTAAGCTGGGGGACACGTCTGGCACTGCAAGATCTGAGTCCCTGGTGGCGTAGTGTGTTACTCCCAGCCTTCTGCAGGCCATTCACCAGGTCCCCCGTGTGGTTCTGGTATTTTTGCTCACTGTTCTTGTGATCATTTAAGACCACACAGGGTGAGATCTTGTGTGGAGCCTCTGATTAAGGGAGATTATCAGTGGTCTTGTAGGCCTTCCATTTTCTTATTTTTGCTCCCGCAGTTGATTTCTTCACACCAAGCTGCTTTCCAACTGCAGATTCAGTCTTCCCAGCCTGGTGCAGGTCGACAATTTTGTTACTAGTGTCCTTACTCAGCTCTTTGATCTTCACCATAGTGAAGTTAGGTGTGTGATTGTTTGAAATTGTGAACAGGTGTCTTTTACACTGATAAGTTCAAACAGGTGTCATTACTACAGGTGATGAGTGGAGGACAGAGGAGCCTGGTAAACAACAAGTTACAGATCTGTGAAAGACAGAAATCGTGCTTTTGTGTTATTGACCAAATACTTATTTTCCACCATAAATTGATAATAAATTATTAAAAGATACATTTCTCATGACAAAATGCAGCCCAAAGACCCCTATGATGAACACCTCTCCTTGGGCTGCTACCTTATCTTGGTGGAGAGGTTTAAGTGTCCCAATGATCCTAGGAGCTATGTTGTCGGGGGCTTCATGCCCCCCAGTAGGGGTCAACCAAGGCAAACAGGTCCTAGGTGAGGGATCAGACAAAATGCAGCCCATGAACCCTATGATGAACACAATAAATGGATTCAGTGTTCCCTCGCCTGGACGCGGGTCACTGGGAAACCACTCTGGAGTCAGACCTGGAGGTGGGACACGTTGGCGAGCACCTGGTGGCCAGGCTTTCACCCATGGAGCCCGGTCGGGCACAGCCCAAAGAGGAGACGTGTGTCCCCCTTCCCATGGGCTCACCACCTGTGGGAGGGGCCATAGGGGTCGGGAGCAATGTGTGTTGGGTGGTAGTCGAAGGCGGGGACCTTGGCGATCTGATCCTCAGCTACAGAAGCTGGCTCTAGGGACATGGAATGTCAYCTCTCTGGTGGGGAAGGAGCCTGAGCTGGTGTGTGAGGTTGAGAGGTTCCGACTAGATACAGATGGACTCATCTCGACGCACCGCTCTGGCTCTGGAACCAGTCTCCTCGAGAGGGGTTAGACATTCTTCCACTTTGGAGTTGCACATGCTGAGAGGCGCCGAGCAGGAGTGGGCATACTTATTGCCCCCCCATCTCGGTGCCTGTACGTTGGGGTTCACCCCGGTGAACAAGAGGGTAGCCTCCCTCCGCCTACGAGTGGGGGGACGGGTCATGACTGTTGTTTGTGCCTATGCACCTAAGAGCAGTTCAGATTATTCACCCTTACTGGAGTCCTTGGAAGGGGTGCTGGAGAGCGCTCCTAACGGGGACTCTGTCATTCTGCTGGGGGACTTCAACGCTCATATGGGTAATGACAGTGAGACCTGGAGAGGCGTGGTTGGGAGTAACGGCCCCCCGATCTGAACCCGAGTAGTGTTTTATTATTGGACTTCTGTACTTGTCATGGATTGCCCATAACGAACACCATGCTCAAACATAAGGGTGTCCATAAGTGCTCTTGGCACCAGGACACCCTAGGCCGCAGTTTGATGATCAACTTTGTTGTCGTTTCATTTGATCTGCSGCTGCATGTTTTGGACACTCGGGTGAAGAGAGGAGCGGAGCTGTCGAATGACCACTACCTGGTGGTGAGTTGGCTCTGTTGGCGGGGGAGGATGCCGGTCAGACCTGGCAGACTCGGTCGAGGGAGGAGTTCGGAGAAGCCATATTCGGGGCGATTCTGGTTCACCATCCGGCGTCTCGGGGGTGGGGTGGAGCGGTTCGCCACCAACACTATTTATGCTAGGGATGGTGCGCAGCTGACCTCGTCAGTGGGCGGAATACTTCAAGGACCTCCTCAATCCTACCGACACGTCTTCTCATGAGGAAGCAGAGCCTGAGGACCCTGGGTTAGACTCTCCAATCTCTGGTGCTGAGGTCACCGAGGTGGTTAAAAAGCTCCTTGGTGGCAAGACGCCGGGGAAGGATGAGATTAGCCTGGAGTTCCTTAAGGCTCTGGATGGTGTGGGGTTGCATCGGTTGAWGCGACTTTACAATATGGCGTGGACATCGGGGCAGTTCTCCTGGTTTGGCAAACCGGGGTGGTGGTCCCCCTATTTAAAAAGGGGGACCGCAGAGTGTGTTCCAACTATAGGGGGATCACATTTCTGAGCCTCCCTGGTAAGGTCTATTCAGGGGTTCTGGAGAGGAGGGTCCGTCGGATAGTCGAATCTAGGATTCAGGAAGAGCAGTGTGGTTTTCGTCCTGGTCGTGGAACAGCGGACCAGCTCTACACCCTCAACAGGGTCCTGGAGGGTGCACGGGAGTTCGCCCAACCAGTCTACATGTGTTTTGTGGACTTTCAACCATGTCTCTCAGGGACTCCTGTGGGGGGTACTCCGGGAGTATGGGGTACTAGGCCCATTGATATGGGCCGACCACGGATAAGCGGCAGAAAACGGATGGACAGACATTCTTGTGATCATTTAGACCCCACAGGGTGAGATCTTGTATGGAGCCTCTGATTAAGGGAGATTATCAGTGGTCTTGTAGGCCTTCCATTTTCTTTTTTTGCTCCCACAGTTGATTTCTTCACAACAACCTGCTTTCCTACTGCAGATTCAGTCTTCCCAGCCTGGTGCAGGTTTACAGTTTTGTTTCTGGTGTCCTTACTCAGCTCTTTGATCTTCACCATAGTGGAGTTGGGAGTGTGATTGTTTGAGATTGTGAACAGGTGCCTTACTGATAAGTTCAAACAGGTGTCATTACTACAGGTGATGAGTGGAGGAC
>NW_013952677.1:405093-411683 GCF_001266775.1 Austrofundulus limnaeus | reverse complement strand
CTTGTGATCTGTCCAGGGTGTATCCCGCCCCTCGCACTGTGACTGCTGGATATGGGCACCAGTGACCCACGTGATCCGGAAAGGAAGAAACGTGTACAGAAAATGGATGGATGGATCTTTACAACCTGATAAAACTAACAAAGTGTATAATTTCTTTAGGACAGGGTGAGATGGAGGAGGATAACTTACTGTTGAAAGAAGAAGCAAACGCATTGGTTCAGCCAATATGCGGCTACATGCACAGGTCTATAAATTACCAAAAAAATTTAATAAATAAATAAAATAACTAAGTAAAAGTAAAAATACCTGAACAGAAAATGACTTTGGTGAAAAAATAAATTTCACTGATGAGAAACGTAAAACTGTTCATGACAGTTGAGAAAGTAAAAGTACTTTTACACACTAAGAAATAAACTGTAGAATTTACTGAACCCATTAACAGTCTTTGTTCCACCGGTCCAGGTTGGTGGTCCCCCACGAAGTAGGGTTGGGCATAATCGTATCGTCTGCAATTAATCGTCAGAAAAACATTAATCGATTAGTTTTTAGCACTTGATGATTAGTACGATTAATGCCACCAGGCAGACTGACTGGATATTTCCCCGGTCAGTCCGCTCGGTGCTCCTCTCCATTTCAAATATGACGAACATTTAAACAAAAGTTCTGTAATTCATTTATCAACACAATTTAAAATTTTAAGTATAGCCTGAAGTCTGTGGTTTTGACACAGTTTGAAAAAAGATTTTTTACGAAGAGCAAATCTTTCCCACTAAATTGGTCATGTGACCAGGACATAAGGGTGTCCAGGGACTCCAGGTGATTAATCGTCAAATTAATCGTTATCGGCTAAACACCACAATTAATCGTGATTAATTTTTTTGCCAATATCGCCCAACCCTACCACGGAGTGTGTTCCAACTATAGGGGGATCACACTTCTGAGCCTCCCTGGTAAGGTCTATTCGGGGGGTTCTAGAGAGGAGGGTCTGTTGGATAGTCGAATCTCAGATTCAGGAAGAGCAGTGTGGTTTTCGTYCTGGTCGTGGAACACTGGACCAGCTCTACATCCTCAGCAGGGTCCTGGAGGGTGCATGGGAGTTCAACCAGTCTACATGTGTTTTGTGGACTTGGAGAAGGCAATCGACCGTGTCCCTCGGGGACTCCTGTGGGGGGGTGGTGGGGGGATACTCCGGGAGAATGGGGTAGCAGGCCCATTGACACAGGCTGTTAGGATCACATCTCTGCTTTTTGCAGATGATGTGGTCCTATTGGCTTCATCAGATCATGATCTCCGGCTCTCCCTGGAGCAGCAGAGTGTGAAACGGCCGGGATGAGGATCAGTGCCTTCAAATCCAAGACCATGGTCTTGAGCCGGTAATCGTTATAGCGTACCGTCTCCAGGTCGGGGAGGAGGTCCTGCCCCAAGTGGAGGATTTTAAGTATCTCGAGGTCTTGTTCATGAATGAGGGGAGAATGGAGCAGGAGATCGACAGGTGGATTGGTGCTGTGTCTGTAGTGATGCGAGCGTTGTACTGGTCTGTCATGGTGAAGCAGGAGCTGAGCCAGAAGGAGAAGCTCTCGGTTTACCGGTCGGCCTACATTCCTACCCTCATCTATGGTCACGAGCTTTGGGTAGTGACTGAAAGAACGAGATCGCGGAGACAAGTGGCCGAAATAAGTTTCCTCTGCAGGGTGTCTGGGCTCTCCCTTAGAGATAGACTGAGAAGCTCAGTCGTCCAGGAGGGACTCCGAGTAGAGCCGCTGCTTCTCCACGTCCAGAAGAGCCAGTTGAGGTGGTTCATATGGTTAGGATGCCTCCTGGACGTCTCCCTGTTGAGTTGTTCCAGGCATGTCCCATGGGGAGGAGGCCCAGAGGAAGACCCAGGACACACTGGAGGGACTATGTTTCTCAGCTGGGAACACCTTGGGATTCCCCCAGATGAGCTGGTCCAAGTGGCTGGAGAGAGGGAAGTCTGGGTCTCTCTGCTTAGGCTGCTGCCCCCGAGACCTGACCCCGGATAAGAGGAAGAAAACTGATGGATGGACGGTTCCACCAGTGGGCAAAAATTGTGGTTTCTGCCTTTAAAAGTACCTGGGACTTTTATTTTGAAGGCTAGGGTGTCAGACAAATTTCTCCAGTTCTTACCTTTAGTTTGTCACCCTTAAAAAATGTGAAAAGGCTCTAAAGGAATTTCAGGGACATCTGTTAAGTGGTTAACCAAACTGGTTCCACTAAACCAAGTGGAGGAACTAAATATATTTGACAACAAAAGTCTAACTAAAATTTTACATCGTCTAACAAGTGCATTAGAAATAAAATTCAGCTGCTAGTTTAATCTCTGAGACATTTGAAGTCTTCCAGCTGACAAAGCGTTCCTTCAAACCTTCATAAAGTTAGCTGTGATGTCAAAGGAAGAGCCTGCGGTGCTGAGAGACGAGGCTGTCCYCAGGAGAGACGAGGCTGTCCCCCGACACAGATCTGGAAACAACCTATATTCCTTTTTTCTGCTTTCCAAAGAACGCTCATTATTCCTGAAAGGAAGGAGTTTTGAAAAACAGACTTCCTGTTTCTRGCCATCAGGTTAATATGACCAACCGGGAGTCCGAACCCATTTTATGTTTGCTAATGCTAATTAGCTGCAGCGGCCATCTTGAACCTGATTCCTAAAGTTGATCAGTTTCATTCAAATCTACTCGATGGTTCTTTAGATATTTTGATCATGTTAACATTTTACCCTATGACTAGCATTGGTCAGCTCCCAAACCACTTTACAGCTCAATATTTATTTTGGTATTTTTGTGTTTTTGGAGATTAGTTGGGCACGGCAGCCATCTTGAATCATTTTAACTGAAACATTATTCAATTGTAGACGGGGATATCAGACATCCAGCTCCAATAACTCCTCTAAAAATCTTTGTTTCTTTGTTYTGGTTCTCATAAAGTATAATTTCCAGAGTCTCTGTATTCAGACAAATAGATAAAACCATCCAGCACATGGAGTTAAACAGACAAGTTTAAACTAACCTGTATTAAAACACATTAATGTCTCAGGATCAGGCAGGTAAGATAATAAAAATAGAATATTTGTAGTTTTATAGGATCAAATTAAGCTAATATAACCTTGCCACACAGGTATCATGGGACTGTGCAGACCTCTGTGTTAGCCTGCTAGTAAAATATTCATAATTATCACRTTCCTGAGTTATGGCTGCTGTTTCCTTGCAATGAGACATTTCTTCACTAATTGCAGCACTTTCGAGGATAACGTGCTTTTATCCACAAGACGTAAGTGGAGTTGATGGAAGGGAATGATAATGATGTTGAAAATATACCAATTTATTCTGAACAAGCGGGCGTCCCCACAGAGCACATCAGGAGATTTGTCAGTGGGGTATAAAGAAATGCTTCCTATATAAAACACAGCTTTATATAGTGGGAAGGTCTAAGAAAGGTAATGTGTCCTAGTTTTTGTTTTGTCTGTGGAAGAGGGTAAAAAGTACTGATGACACTCAGAAATCATCAATAAGATGTAAAACATTTCATTTCAACAAATTCTAACAAACTACAGTTATCTCAAGAACATGAAGCAATGAGGACAAATTTATTGTTTTCTTCATATAAAATCTTATTATGACTGTTTCTTTTCTGTAAGTTTTCCAGAGTTTGTTATTTCAGTAATTTCAGCTCTGTAATCACTGAAATACTGTTAGTATTTCAGTGGTTTATTCTTTTTGACATATTTAATTTTTACCCATGTTTTTCCTAATTGAAAATGAATGGAGCCGTCTTCAACATCCGAAATTCATTCAAAATGGTCAAATCTTTACTGAACTTTTTACCCTTTGTTCTGATTCTGTTTTTTTCCTACTTCTTCTGCCTTTTTTTGCTCATCAGTTTGATCAATTTGACAATTTCTGTTATTATTCCAGCTGTTTTCTGCTAATTTTGGCTGTTTTTTTAGTATTTTAGCTACTTTTTAGCAAATATGAACTTTTTAGCTAAATTCAACAGTTTGTGATAATTTCATCTAATTTTTTAGCCATTTGTTTTTGGCTAGTTTCAGCATTTTTAGGTATTCAGCAAAAATTATTCAGCATTAAGCATTCACACTGCATTTTTGCAGAAACACAATTTTTCTAGTTTCTCATATTTTTTCAATTCAAGTTATTTATGACATCTCAATAAAGAGATGAAATCTTTCCATTTACTTAAAGTAAATGTAAAGTAAATGGTGTTTACTCAATTTAATTGAGTGGAACCATTTGACATATTTTAAAAGTAAGTTCACTACATTTGTCTTTCAAATGTTTACCGTATGACAGTGGGTGAAATGCAGAAATGTTAGGCTTTTATTTTGACACTTWGAAGAGTCGTTGCTGTTTTTTCTATATTGTCTGACATCCGTGTTAAACTAAAAAAGTGATAAATGATAAAAGTCTGAGTTAGTCATTCTGAGTTTTATTTAAATGTCTAAATAACAGAATTAATCATATTTTTATACATTTAAGCTAATCATAAATGAAATGTGTTTTATAAAAATCTAAAAATCTATGAGAGAAGATAATARAGAATGAGTGAAAAAGTTCGATTATTTATGCTCTCAGGAAGTTTTGTCCTAACCCCGCCACAGACCAATCACAGATGAGCTGAGTGAAAGATGAAAAGGATGGAGGCTTGTTATGAATAAGAAACGACAGGCTCATAAAACATTCAGTCCTGTCTGTACTCAGATTTTCACTTCTGATTTTGTGTCACTTGAAATGTCCCTCAGCCTCCGTGATGCCTTCAGGTTCAGAAACGTTGTCTTCTCTTTCTGCACCGTTAGCACATGTTGCGGTGCGTCGGAACAAGACGAGCCGAAGGAGTGTCGGGGCCGAGGGYGGGTCACGTCTTAAACAGGTCACCGGTCCATCTGCAGCTCAGCCTCAGCGTGAGGGGAACTCGTCGCTGCTCCTCCTCGTCGAAACGTTTCAGCTGAGGTGGTTTGTGTTTCCAGGCCTGGCCAACAGAGTTGAAACCAGAACTCACTGGAAGGATTCTATGGATCTGTTTGGAGCTGCTCAGGAGGAGGTCTGGGTTTCCCTCRTGGTTCTGGTGCTCCCACAGCCCAGACGTGGACAAATGGAGGAAAACGATATTCTGCATTTTGGTTTATGCTCCTCCACACATTGATGTTATGTAAAGAACTAATTATTTCTCTGCCTTTACCTTCTAGACAGGTGTTTATTTTTCTTTAATGATTATCATGTGGATATGAAGTAAATAAAACGGACTAACAAAGTCTTTAGCCGAAGCGTGGATTCTATTTGCAGTGGATAATTGCTGTGTGCATGTCTAGACTCCAGCCTATTAGACAGAGCTTAGCCAACCACGCCGCTGCTGATTCTGCTTGTATTAATCTGAGTAAATAATGGAATGGAGGAGGAAAACTGCACCTGAGGCAAAATCTGGGGATTCTCACAGAAAATAAGAGAAAAAACAAAGATGACAAGCGCACCATGGTGATGCATCGCAGTGGGACGGGAGGCGTGTTGGTGGTGTCACACGCCGATATTCATCACGTACGTTCAAAGACRGGCGCATCCTTCAGCCTCTGAAGGACGAACAGTGGCAGGTTTTCATCTGGAACCGGGTGTATCTGTTCTGTTCACACCTKTGCTGTGATCCCAGGAGGACTGGTTCTCGTTCAGGAGAGGGGTGCCATGTTCCCGACTCGCAGCTGATCACCACAAACAAGAATGTTGTTCATTTTGAGCTTTTAATGACAGATGTGAAGGTTTTTTTCCCTCTATGGTGGAAATTTTAAACGTTTTTAAAACAAGAACTGGCTGCACAAGCCTGGTTCCCACAGTGTGATGCATACAATGAGTTGAGAGACCCCACAGGTTTGTCCTCACTCGTGAACTTTTAGATGTCAGACTGGAAATCTACATCAAATATGAGTTCTGAGTCAGCAAACATGGCAGACGAGGACGAAGCAGTGGAGATAGTTTCTGGACTATTTTTACAGGAGAAAAAAAACTGGACTTTCTGGAGCTCCATGTCAGTTGTTTTGTCTTCTGTATGTTGGAYACACCGTGTCACATTCAACAGGCCAGTTAGTCGTCAAAGGACACCACACATGCTGGGGTGTCGAGCCAAAACAATCCAACATGTTGAATATCCCTGATTTGAGATCGGAGTGGTCCTCATGTCCTTCTGAGACGACCAGATCACGCTTAACACATGGAGGGAACACAGTGAGTGTTAAACTTTACAGAGTCAATTTAACTCCCCCTAGTGTTATTTTTACACTTTCTGAGTAAACTGACTTCCAGTGTTGGTGTTAATTGGGGGTTGATTTCCTCAGTGTTGTCTCAACACTGGACAGTGTTAAGTAAGCTCCGCCCACAGTTAAGTGTTATTATAYGACACCATGTAGTGTTGAAAGAAGTATTCTGAAAAGCCCCGCCCTCTTTCACCTCATGTTAGACAGACCAGTATTTTCTCAGCAAGGAATGCTGGGAAAGCCGGGGTGTTGAGGGGATCCGTTTTGGTGGCCTTAGGATCGCATCTCTGCTTTTTGCGGATGATGTGGTCCTGTTGGCTTC